>NW_020451223.1:254205-255419 GCF_003343035.1 Apteryx rowi | reverse complement strand
GCCTCTCAAGGTTACTCTCCAGGAGTTAAGAGAACCTCTGACAAGAAACTGTTGGAGAGGTAAGAAACTGAAACTCGGACAATAACAAGTGTGCAGTAAGATTTGCTTGCTATGACTACACCGTATAGCCATCTTCAATAAACTTGTTTGCAATAAACCCAGAGTTAATACCTGCCCCGCAACACATAATCAGGAGGTGGCTTAACATTTGGGCTGTCCCATGTGACCAGGTAATCTGTTCTGCACCGAAATCAACCCATGTCTTTGCCCATGTGGCAGTCACAACTGTCCCCTTACTGTCCAAAATAGAGGCACTCTTTAACATTGCAGAAAAACAGCTGAAAGCTGGCCCCATTTTCATTGGAAATTCCCTCTGGAAAGCCTCATCTGTGGGTATGGAGACCTCACTGCATGCAAGGTCTTTAGATCAAGGCTGGCCAGAGAGTCTAGAGTCTTCGCAAAGACAAAATGCTGGACTTGAGGCAGAAGTCACCGGGAGGATTTCCTGGCTATGTGAGAAGTCAGTTCAGGTCATGGTAACAGCCCTTCCTGGCTTTGAGGTCAGTGTTCCTGATCAGTTAGCCTAGAGTCCTTGAGAGGAAAACAATTTTGAAAAAAATCTGCAATTTCCCCCCTGTACCTGAGGCAATTGGCAGGGCCAGGAGGAATGGAGTCACCCCAGAGAGGAGARCCAGGAAACAGCAGGCAGGAGACCTGGCAGTGCATGGAGAGGCCCGGACTGAGAGGAGCTGGAGAGAACGAGTCAGCACTGCTCCAGGACAAGCTGGCCTCAGCTTTTCAACACCATCCATGCCATTAAGCTGAGCAAAGGAGTGCATTGCCCAGCTCACAAGAAAAGATCTTCCCATCAGCAATGCACTAAACCAGTGAGGCAGTGCCAAGGGCTGAGATTCATCTTGTGCCCCCTGGAGCCAAGGGAGATGTTATCCCTGCTTAGAAGCTGCAGATGACCCCTAGCTCCAAGGTGCTCTCAGGGACACCATGTTATCAGGCAGAAAGGGAGAGAGCCTGGGAAATCTGTCCACTTGGTCTTCATTTAAAAAGTGATGCTGAAAACAGCTGAAAGRTGATGCTAGGAAAAGGAAAGATGAACTGCTTGACTAACAATTTCACCTGCCTGCAGAAACTGCAGTTTATGCTTGGTTTCCAAGAAACATGGCTTACCACCTTTCTTGTTTAAAAGACTGCTTATC
>NW_020451223.1:251204-253063 GCF_003343035.1 Apteryx rowi | reverse complement strand
CCTCAACAGCTGAAGGGTGCTGATCTCATGACCCATGACATTGCTCCACCCAGGCATCCAGAACTACCCTGATCAGGGAGGAGCTCTTCCCTGGGGAGCACAGGAGAACAAGCAGGAGGCGATGAAACAAGGGAGACAAGACTGGTGGAGYGACCTGGTTTTCTAACCTGTACCCAGCCACACTCAGGTGAAGCTTTGGGTCTGCAYCACCAGCAAGGTGATAACCAGGCTGCCCTTAACAGCTGTCTTCAGAGGATGGAGTCTGACAGCCAAGCGCAGAGCTTCGTGCATATCTACTGGAAATCTGGCCATGAAAAAAAAAAAAGTTGAATCAAGGACCTACACACACAAAGTCATGCAAAGGGAATTCAGAAAGCACGGCCTAGCAGTTACAGCTGAGGGTCAGACCCCCGAGTTCCCTTCAGCAGCTTTCCAGGTGACCTTTAGAGAGGCACAAAGCCTGTCCAGACACCAGTTGCCCTCTCAGCTCTGGAGGACAGATTAATAATCAACTTTCTCTTGGTGGTAGGGAGGTGACACTTTTACAAAGCACTCACAGATAAGAGACTCTGGAAGCAGCAAGCATCATTACTTCTAGCCRTTATTGCTTTTCCACAGGCACTGTCTTGTTGAACATCATGAGACCAGGCATGTTTCTTAGGCACTTTTCTGGGCCTCTCTGCCAGAGATGCTGAAAGACAGAGTTCTGCAAATCTTCGTCAGGAGGAACACACACAGCARTTGACCCACTAGTCTTCATCTTCCTGAGCCATCCACCTGCCAGCCTGCATTTGTGGTACCTGTTTCCAACATTTGCAGGAGACACAGCAGCTAATAATAGAGCAATGCAACTGTCTGCTGGTTAATTTGAGGTGATCAGAAAATATCCCAGCAAATTGCRGTAACAAACTGAGACTGCAGGGAACCATAAATAGGATGAGCAGACAGTAAAGTTTCTAGCCCAAAACTTTTCAGTGTCACCTCTATATCTTGAGAGGCCAAGTAACCCAAGGGAACACCTTAGCAATGTGGTTCCCAATGCTGGCCAGAGAGACAACCTCAGGCTGAAGTTCAAGATAGCTCTGAACCTTATCATGCAAGTCAAATGAGCGAATGCAACTCCYAACTTCCTGTGAGATTGTTTGCCATAACCATGAATGACTATTTTTCCACATTTTTTGATAGACTGACAGCTGTTAGCAAGGACTGCAACCACGAGAACTCAGTACCCCTAAAAACCAGCTCTGCAGAGCAACTTTGATCTGTTGCGTGGATGGCAGCTATTTGCACACTTGAACCAAAGTTCCCACACAGAGCCRGGTCTCACCCATCATCATAAGCCTGGTTTCTCTGAGATGCTGTTAGTCTGGCCTGTAGGATAAGACTCCTTGGTTGCACAGGTCTAGGAGACATGTCATTGCCTTTTCTTTGTCTAGAGACCTTTTGAAATGAGGGAATAACAGCTGAAACATATTCATACATGTTTTAAGCACCACAAGCTCACAGAAGCCCAAATAAGCTTACAACAGGACTGATGCAGCCAGGAGCGCCTGATGCTATTGCTCAAACAGYGGCCAAGAGCTGGCAGATGTCTCCAGAGCACAGGTATAAGAGGTTTCACCTTTCACAACCTGAGTCAAGGGAGCTGAAGCAAGCATATCAATGYACCCACTGCATTTATCTGCTGAAAGAACAACAAGCACAACAAAAGGCASACRTGTCTGCACTTGTCCTACCTGGAATAATTTCCCCCTGGTTCCAGGTCAGCCACCACATTGAAAAGTTTGCCCATCTAAAGCCAGAGCAGCCTTGCCTGAATACAGGTGGCATGTGGTCCTCCATCCTGCTGACTTGTCCCT
>NW_020451223.1:248376-249456 GCF_003343035.1 Apteryx rowi | reverse complement strand
CCTGCTCACTGCCGTATTCACTTTCTCTAGCAGATATACAGATTACAGCAGCTGAGCAAGCATTTTGAAGCAYTCTTCCCATGAYAGCCTCCAAAGCCAGTGCACTGGGGTACTGCTGCAGGGTACCCCAGCAGGGAGGGGAGCCGCAGGCTCAAGCACCCAGTGTCACAGAGCAGGCCTGTGCCACCCCTCTGACCAGGCTCTRGCTGAGCAGGACTGCCCAGGAGCAAAGCCAGTGCCAAACCGACGTGGACTAGAAGTCTTTCCATCGTCACCTCCTCTGGGGGAGTGTAATACCAGGCTCCCTCTTGCAGCCTGGCTTCTTCCATAGGGCAGAGCATGGACCACATCTCTCTGCTCCCCTGAGAGAATTTGGCACCAGAATTGCCAAGRATGGTCTTTTAGCCCAGAGTCTGCATCTTTTGCTTGGCTGCTTTTGCAGGACAGGGGACCAGATTACGACTCAGCTTTATGAAGCACCAGTTGCAAACCAGAACCCAGTGGGCTATATGCTGCAAATACAAGATAAAACACCAAGTATTCAGGGCCAGTGTATTCAAAATACTCTTGAAGAGAGAACCAAAGGATGGAAATGCATAGTAGTGGGATAGCCTGCATAGAGTCTTTATCATGAAAGCTGGCACAAGACCTGCCTGTACATGTTCACTGGAGCCAGTCAKAGGAGAGTCCCAAGTGGAGCCTGGAGAGAAAGAAAAAGAGAAACAGTCCAAGGTTTTAAAGAGAAAAACTTTTGAATGAGCCTTCCYGAGCTCTTTATGTGGGAAGAAGCCCTCATTAGCCATGGCAACAGACGTCTCTGAGGGATGCAGCGCCAGCGGGCAGGCAGCAGAGCTGTGCCGGTTCACAGCAGGTAGCGAAGGCTCGGAGCARGGGCTGTGTCTGTGCTACACCCTCAGCATGACATTGGGCAAACAGGAACAGGGAGAGACAGGGGCTTCTATCTCCCCGAGGTTGCTAGCACCAGCTAGCACACAAACAGAAGGATCAAGTCTTCCACAGAGCCCTACCTGCAAGCATAAGCCTCCTGAAAAGTCAGGTACTGTTACATGAGGTACCTAC
>NW_020451223.1:244774-246449 GCF_003343035.1 Apteryx rowi | reverse complement strand
CTACCCCTACAGGGGTTGCCCCAAGTGAACCCCTGCAGGCCTGGTGCCCTGATCTCAGTGGCAGTCACCCAGAGAGTCCCATCAGCACCAGGAGCCAAGGAGGTGAACTGGGCTCATTTCTCATCACCCTCATCGAAGTGCCCACCCGAGTCCAGCAGCACCCTGATTCTGGAGGRTGCGACACCATGTGCAGACCTCCCTGGCCTTTGGCACATGGCCGTTGCCTCCATCTCATTGCATTCTAGACCAGGCTGCTGGTACAGCTTTGTCAGGGAACAAAAAGCAGCCTGAGGAGGCTGGAGAGTGGGAGCCCAGGGAAGGTGGGATTATGGTTTCAGGCTCCTCATGTTATGAGAAATACTGCAAAAGCTGCTACAAGGACTGATAATCTCCCTCCAGAGTTTAGGTGATGCAGTCTCTGCTATCCCTGGACTCCAATACACCAGGCGCCTTAGGGGGATTTCACCCTCCAAGAGCACATGTGGCCATTTGCTGCAGCCACAACCTGGCCAATGGAGACATTTTATCAGCCATCCAGAGGGGCACCCCTAACCCATGGTTTCTGGCAAGTAGCCGCCCACAGGCCTCTCTGACATTTCAGGAGAAATCAAAAAGTCAGGGCTCAGGTATCAGAGCAGGAGAGCGTGGCTTTGCCCTCAGCTTGGACTCCAGGGCTGTTGCTGCCTATGTAGCAGCTCTAAGCACCACTGCTCTGAGGGCACTCAGACTACACGGGATGAGATCTTTGTTGCTACAGCCTCCAATTTCAATAACTTTGCCATTGGTTTCAATAAAGCAGATCTAGCCCTTAAACCATCTCCAATGTCTGGTTCTTGTAGCTAGATGAATAATGAACAAATATAAATCACAAGGAATTTATCTGATGATGGCAAGGAGAAAAAGAGATGAATAATTTATTTGATAGATATTATTCATCCATCCACAGAGCCAGCCAAGTAATGAAAACATTTATTCACAAATCACTTTGTTGACAGTCAAAAAGTTTGTAGAATAAATTATTCATAAATATGATTTGACTCCCTAAAAAMCAAAAATAGATAGCTGACCTTGGAGAGGGAGTGGGGGAAGAAGCATTATTACTGCACCTACCTTGAGCTTACCATCACTGTGATAACTTTGGACTACAGAGGATCAGAACTTTGCTTACCCGACAACGGTTGCATGGTACATGGTCATTCTTGGGGGCCCAGTCTGAGCCTAGACTCCCAAAATACCCCTACTGAGACTGTGGGTGAGGCACTTTGTTGCTTGGCACCATAACTGAGGCTCTCCAGCTCTGCACTCCAGGATAAAAGCCTCCTGAGTGTCCCAGTGTTACTCTCCTGTCTGTGGACACCATCACTCCCTGCTGCTCCAGGGGGGTTCCCAGCTCATCCCAAATAAAAGGGTCAGCAAAACATGGCACATCATTTTCTAATGAATGCAAAAAGATGTCTCTTCCCGCCAGCTCTGCTCTTTTCCAAAGAGTATGGGAGCATCCATTCCTCAWAAATAACCTGCTAGAAAGACCTGAAAATAACATTTTTGGTGTCTGATGACATCCAGCTGCCTTTTCAAGTCTTTTGCACAGTTTATTTCATGATCAGAACTACTTCCTCAGTCCTGTCTTTGCAACTTTTAGATTGATGGAACAAGCCAAATGAGTCTCTATTCC
>NW_020451223.1:242569-244171 GCF_003343035.1 Apteryx rowi | reverse complement strand
TACACCATTTGCAAGGTAGTCTCTCTTCCCAGTTGATACAGTTAGTGCAGAGGACACAGAAATGAGAATTAAAGTAGAAGTCCACACAGGCTGAACAGATGGGTACCATTTCTTTGCAGCAAAGAMCCCAAAGTAGATCTACATYTTGGGGCAAAAAAGGGCAGAGGGAAGCAGAGCAGTCAGGGATAACTTGTGACACAGGGCTGAAATCAGCCTTGCAGACCTCTCTCCCAGCAAAGGTTTCACCAGCTGACACATTCCCATGAAAGCTTTCAGCAGCTCACATCAGCAGCCACAAGTTCAGCAAGGTTTTCATGCAAAAAGTATCAAACAGTTGGAAATTCCTAACAGCAGAGCCTTACCTGGAAGTAGAGCCCAGGCTGAGACTCCACAGTGAGGGCCACAAGCACAGCAGAGCAGTGCAGAGCTTAGAGTATCAGCACAAGGGCCCTTCCCCACAAGCAATAACAACCAGATGGAACTTGCTAGTAGCCCCATCTTCATCATCCTCCCAGTTCAAGAGGAAGCAGTCTTTTTTTGGAGTCACATTTAGGGCTCTAGTCCCATTTATAAATAGACTTTTAAATAAAATCTTTCTTTTCTTAAATAAACTCAAAAATCCCTGAAAAACAGGGATTTTGCTGAAAAACTAAAACCTTCAGAGATAGCAAAAAGCTCCACCAAGACCACTCCTCTAGCATGCTTTCTTTCCCT
This sequence comes from Apteryx rowi, assembly GCF_003343035.1. NCBI lineage: Eukaryota > Metazoa > Chordata > Aves > Apterygiformes > Apterygidae > Apteryx > Apteryx rowi. Next base: position 243,457 of record NW_020451223.1, on the reverse strand, counting down.
CCCTCTTAATAACTGGACCCAGTGCTTCCTATTGGTTTCCATTTAACCTTCACAGGTGTCAACCAGAATAATTAAGAATTTAGGCCACCTGAACCTGGGAGCAAGTTTCTTTTAAAGAAATGGTGAAATCTCCACTCTCATACAAATTCCTCCAGATTCTTTTTTTTACTGTTTTTTTTCCCCACTTCTGATAGGTATTTCCACCTTTCTGACAATTGAAATGAGTTCCCCTCCATTCTCCTTTTTATCTGCAAGCTGCAACCCTCTGCAGCAACTGTGATTCCCACTATTCCTGATTGCTGGGGCAGGACAGCTGTACCCTTCACACAGCCTCAGTGCTAGTGCAGCCAGGGCAGCAGACCAAGAYACCACCAAGAGTGCATCTGCCTGCAGAGCCCAGGCTGACCTCCCAGCTGGAGCAACATGGGAGCCATGCATCAGCTGGAGCAAGGRACCCAGCCTCTCTCCCAACCCTGCGGCTGCCCAGGAAGGGCTGGGTACCCCTAGTGAGTCTAGGAAAGGGTACCTGCTACAGTGTAAAATCATTAGGTCCTTTGATGACTTTCTTGCTAAAATTGGAGGCTGCTGCTGTCACCTGGACATACAGAGCTGGAGCCAGCATTTCTGACACCACATCTGGGGGACTGTCATCCCTGAGGCCAGCTGCAAGGAATATCTACCACCACCTTGCTGTCCAGAGACTGAAGAGAAGGGTACATGCCTGCTTCTCACATGGGGCTGATGGAAGAGACAGGCAGATTGGTTGCTGGTAGAGGAAAGAAGGGGGAACTGGCATTTTAGTTAGCATATCTGACCCAGAAAATGGTCCTTGACTCATCCAGCAATTTTTCACTGAGGCAGTGAGATAAGAGCATTTAATTGAGTAGG
>NW_020451223.1:238291-241174 GCF_003343035.1 Apteryx rowi | reverse complement strand
GGACAATGAGTCTCTGTTTATTTTTTTAATCCTGTCCCAAATAAAAKAAACCTGATGATTCTTTGGGAATTGGGCTCCCATTTGCAAATACTTGGGTTTGGCAGCCCTGTGAAAGCCTGCACTGCTCACCAGCGCTCTAGCCTCTGCCCTCACCCCGAGGGCACCCAGCACAACGGGCCATCACAAAGTCCAGAGCGGCATCAGACATCAGGGTACGACTGCCTGAAACACAGGCCTGAYTTTTCAGAAGGACCCAGGTTTTGGGGTCTCAGCACCTGCCTGCTTGTCACGTGTTCAAAAGCATCCAGCAGGCTTGAGGTGCAAAGGACGCTAGGAAGCCTGGCCCCCCTTAACCAACCTCTTGCTGTGAGCTTCAGTAAACAGGGAGCCTGCAACAGGGGTACGACAGATCTGTGAGCCCCTGCTTCTGTTTTATCCATAAATACCCCCCCCAAAAAACTCAAACATTTTGGAAAAAGATCAGCATTTTTTTCAGAAGGAACGAGGGAATGAAGGAAAAAGCAGGATGAGATCCCTCTCACTGCTTTTCACCAAAATGCACTCTTTACTTTGCACAGAGACCATGTATTTCTCTCCTCAGTTCTACATGCCAACCCATTTTCAAAAGACCCTCTCCTTTCCTTGCTAATCCCACTGCAGCTAGCTACGGATACCATCCGCTCTTCCTCCTCATGCACTGCCGCTCCTCAGGGAAGCTAAATAGAAAAATAAGACTTCTTCCCACCTTGTGCATGATACTAAATTTTTAGCCATGCCCAATAATCAAAGCATTTCAAAAGCAAATACATCTGTGTCTGTTCAGCCATTTCCTCCAGCCAAAAAAGCAAGAATMTAATTGTCTAGCTGTGCTGGGGAAYRACTTGTTTATTTGTCACCTGCTTTAATGTCAGTTCACAGRAAGGTTACAGAGCTCTGCAGTTCWTTGGCACAGATGGGTTTGGGCGCTCCCCTGTGCTGAAAGTGAAGGGAACTTTAAATGAAGGGAACACGTATAAATACTTAAAGAAAGACATGAATGATTAACAGAAATAATTGTTTTTATTTTTTCATGACAATTTCCGAGACGCATTATAGAAGGCTACAAATGATTTCCAGCTATTAACAGATGAGGCCTCGGCGTTAAGTGAAGGTCACAAAATGATTTATACAGCATGCCACAGCTCATTTGATCAATCTTTTATTAAATACCTCTGCAGTGCTTTGGACTGCTAMCTCCTCATCGAACACTTGTGCTTCACGCAGCTTACAACTGTTCAGCTTTTTCAAGCTGTCTGCTTCAGTCTTACAGCCTGAACCACCGCACGGAGAATACAGAGAGGGAAACGGCTATAAAGAAAAAACTCACAAAGTCCCAAGCCCAAGGCCAGTGCCTCGGAGCTGGCCTTTAGAGCAGCCCCAAGGCTGCTCTAGCTGGATGCCAGTGCGGAGGGATCAGAGTACCCCACGGGCGGCTTCTCCCACCCCGCGGGAGCCGAGCCGTCCCCCCAGCCCACTCCCCGCGTCGCCCCTCGGAGCCGACCTGGGGGGAGCAGCGACGAGCCAGCCTGCTCCCACGCCTCGCCCGCAGCAGGGCGGCTTGCTCGCGCAGGAGCAGGAGCGATGCCGCAGAGCTGCGCCGAGCTCCGGGGCGGCTCCCTCGGCCGGCATTGCCGCCGGCGTGCCGCCCTGCCAGGAGCCGGGAGCCGCGTGCCCGAGACGCTGCGGGGTAGGTCTGCAGCGTAACTGGGGGAGACACAACGCGCGGCCGACGTGCGCTTTGCCGCAGTGCCGAAACGCCGGCAGAGCGGCAGCGGGCAGCAGTTACGCCGCTGCTACGCACAGCTCCTCCGCGCCGAGTCTGAATTCCCACTGCAGCCACTGGACCAAAACTGGGGAAGGCCCCRTGAAATGCCCTCACCGAGGAGGAAGGGATTTTTCCTCAGATGGATGCGAGCAGCACGGACGAGGCTGGCTCCTGTCCACGGTCTGTGCTGAGCCATTTGGAAATACGAACCGGCTTTTGCTAAGGAGGGACAGGTTTGGGGGCAAGGGGGTCGAAACAGGGTTTTTACAGGGATATTTCCCTATTATTACCAGGGAAATTCAGCGCTGCTGGGCCAGAGAGTTCAACCCCCCTTCAAAAATAGATCAAAGAGTAAATGCATTTTTCCTTGGAAGAACGCAATCCCTCGGCACCCTCTAGCTCAGCCCACGCGCTGCCCCACAGCCGCTGCCCGCCGCGGTGCCCTGCTCCCGCCACCCGCTCGCAGGCCTCCGCCAGCATCGCCACGCCGCCTTCGCCCAGCTCCTGCCCGGGGCCGGCTCCTCTTCAGGCCCGGCAAGCAGATCCTGGGAGCTCGAAAGGGGAAGCCAGTGCCCGTCGCCTTCCAGGAGACCCAGCGGGACCTCGAGCTGCTCTTTTAATTTGGTCCTGAGTTTTGCATGCCTTAAAACAGCTCTTAAAACAACTCCTATAAACGCTTTTATTCTGAATATGTTCCGACTTAAACGTGTCTGATTCATCTCCCTGCTGCAAATGATGCTTTTACAACACAGTGTGAGCGGTCTAAGTAAAGTGGAATTGTTTTCTCCTTGCTATCACAATCAAGTTGTTTGGTATAAAATGTGGCTTAAAAGTGAATCCATAATGTTCCTGGCAAGGCAAAGAAACTGCTATTACCAGTAGTAAAATGTAGGTAGTAACTCTGTGGGTTTTTCTGCACTGAAACTGTAATTAATGTGGATCCTGCCTACTAAGTGTAGGGGAAAATACAGTCTTCACAGCAGTTAAAATGCATCTCATTAGCACTGAAGCTACTGTATTGCCAAAATGCGTTATGTTCAGCGAGAAAGAGCTGTGCAATTGAATTCCCACCAAAGCCC
>NW_020451223.1:233625-237516 GCF_003343035.1 Apteryx rowi | reverse complement strand
GCCGTACACGCAGGGCTCTTCACCTCATTCAAGAATAACTCATTGATCCTGCAGTCTTTTAATGGGTATATTATTATTAATTTTAAAAGATKCATTAAAAGCTTCCRAAGACACTAAAACGTGAGGCAGAGGCTGAGAGCAGACGGGAGCATCACAGACGGCACAGGTGCAAGAGGGGATGTTTTAGAAACCCTGATTGCAACCATCTCTGCTTCCACGCACCAGTCCTTCAGCTGAACCAGGCGAGATCAGAGCCAATCTGATCTCTTTGCTATTGCATCTSCCGTCCAAGAGTCCAGGCGCTGGGGTGGTGTATGGGCAGCAAGAGCTGATTAAAGTATCACTGTTTATAGCGCTGCCATCTATTTTCCCTTTTTTTTGCATTCATATGAATACCAAGGACACCGTACGTGGCTCTCGCGCATCTCACCAGTGCCACAGCCGAAGCGGGTGACAACCTGCCAGCGAGAGCAGCCCGGCAGGGCCGGGGCAGAGGCGTTTCGGGGCCGGGGGCACCAAGGGAGCCTCCGCCGCTGCTCACCCGCCTGTCGTGGGGCTGCAGCGGTTTGGTGCAGGGACGCTCTCGCTCCCCGCTTGCCCAAGACCCCGCACGGCAGCCCCGGCCCGAGGCTCGCACGGTCCCTGCGGCACGAACGAGAGCCAGGATCCGTCCCTCGGGCCAGGGAGCAGCGCGGGGGCGGCGGGTCCCTCCCGGCGCATCTCATGCTCTGCAAGAGGGAAGCACCGTGCCGATGTCCCTGGAGCTGCCCCACACCCCGGGAGGGATTTGCCACCTCTGCCGGGAGGCACAAGGGGCGGCCGAGCGCCGGCGCGCTCAGTCTCCCCGGACAAGGGCAGCGCCGCCCCGGAGGTCCCGGGCTCTCGCTCCGCTGGCCGCTGCCTCGCCCCGCTCCAACACGGGGTCGATGCATGTCCCAGGAAGCCAGGCGCATCCCATTATTTCTAATATTCAAATCCCATTATTCAGCTCTAAYGAGAAAATAATTTTAATTAAGGGAATTAAAAATTTATTTGCATTTGAATTTTAAATATGTGTTAATTTGAAGGCACTGAAAGGAGCCCTCTGGCAGTGTCAGGATTCATTTGTCTCAGCGCGGAGCAGCGGATGGGATCAGGAAAGGTGGAGGATGGGAAGAGACAGTGCCACGGCCTGGGTGCAGGCAATGCCATGCTAAGTCCGTGCTGGTAGATACTCACCCATTAAACCCACCTTGCTAACTAACTGGTGTGTTACAGGGGAAGGCAGCCTGTTTTCTGCCTGGCTGGAGACGACCAGCTGAGGGATCTACCCGATGGAGAGACCAGGCCCAGGAGAGCAACAGCTGAGCAGCAGATAGAAAGCAAACGCTGGGAGAACAAGGATCCAGAGCTAAGGGCCAGCRCTGCAGAGGGGGAGTCTGGAGGTGGGAGGAGAGGAGCTAGCTGGGGCAGGGAGAGGGAACTCTGGGGGCAAAGAGATGCTTTTTTCACTCCTTTCCTCCCCCTCCAGCCTGGTTCCCCTCCATCACCACCAGCTGAATCGCACCCAAGGCTGTCCACAGCTCTGAGACCTGACAACAGGAGGCAGCTTTCCCAAGGTGAGAAAGTGGTCCCCACAATCTTGGTGACCAATGCAGCATCAATGTATCAAGCACTTTCAGCCAGCTCGTCTCCCTCCAGCTCCTGCTCAAATACAGTTAGTCCATTAGACACGTACCACTCACACGGTTAACTTTGATGGACAGCCAGCTATCAGGATTTCCCAGCACGTAAATGCTAACGAGCAATGTGCAAAGTAAACACCCAGCTAATGAGGATCTGCTGTTTTTTGCTCTTTTGCATTAGATGGGAAGGGCAGCAAAAAGGGGCACTGGAAAATCTAACTAGAAGAGCAGAGCCCTGAAATCATGAGGGGAGCGATGAGCAGGTTTCCAAGCGGTCGAAGCCTTTGCCCACAGTCTGAGCTGGCTGCAAGCTTGGGGCCAGCCAGCCCTGGAGGACTGAGGACAGCCTGGAGACACCAGGTCCTGGTCCCACTCTCTCCCCTCTGCAGCGACTCCTCTCAGGCACCCCAGGACACTCCATCACCAGCTTCCCATGGCTTCGAGAGGCGCCGCCAGAAAGAGGGCAGCTCAGCTGAACAACAGTGCCAAGGTGAGAGGGCTTCTGGCTGAAAAGAAGGGGATGCTTCTCATTTCGTCCCCTTGCAACAGAGACAGCCCAGAGGACGATACAATGYAAGGTTCRGTTTTAATGCATCTGAATAATGGGCCTGTTGAAAACACCAGCTAATTAGTTAAGTGATACCCAGTGTTATTAATTCTGCAGCTCTGCCATCATCAATGTATTTGTAATAATAGTATTTCCTCTGTAATGGCATTAATCATCATGGATTTATTAAGAAGTTAAGGGGGAAGGGTATTATCTCCCTCAGGAACACCATTTGACAGCAGCTCCACTTACCGTGCAGATTTTTATTGTTTTAATTCTTAATGTCTTGCTCATTAATCTGCTTTTTAACATCTCTTTGCAAATATCCTTTTGTGAGTGGAAAACACAAGGTAATGAATACATTCGCTCCTGCTAAGCGGATTCAGACAAGCTAGGCTCCAGGCAGAGCAACCCTGGTTCCTCTGACTAGGACCTGCCTCCAGGCAGCYGGGCCTGACCTTCACCTTGCACTTTTCCAATAGGCAAACGTTACCCAGGTCAGGGAGTGGGTGGAGGATGGTGTTTCCAGAGGAAGATGTTTCCAGAAGCTGCTTCCTCTGGAAATGGTCGGAAGGGTTTGGCAATGCCACGTTGCTGCGGGAAGTGCTCTTACCTCTGCCAGGAACATCTTTGCAGACAGGGCCATGTCTACATGCAGAAAACCACACCTAGTCCTTCTGGTGGTCCGACACACCCACCAGAGTTTTCCCCCGGCGTGTGAGGGCAGAAGCACAAGGTCCTGCCCTGCCCCGCTCATTGCAGCAGGATCCACTGCTCTGTTGAGTTTGCTCATCCTCAGCTGCATGCTCAAAAAACCTCTTTTTGCTTTTCCAGGGGAGCGAGTAACAGTCACCGTCTCATTCCCTTCCTGACGTTCATACCAAACGTGGCAAGGTTTCACCGAAACTTGGTTTCCCGAGACCGCTTCTCCTTGAATCAGGCCTCTGGTTCAGCACGTTTGCACCAGACTGAACTGCCAATGGGTGGCAGCTTGTTTGAACTGGGGAACCAAAAACAGCCAAGCGAGACACTCGCCAGGGACCCTGAGCTCAGCTTGCAAATACCCAGGCAAGGGAGGAGAGCGCAGCTGTGCTGGCGCGGGAGCTCCCGCGTGCCAACACGCAGCACCTGGGCCGGGGCAATGTGCCCGTATGAAATCTGGGCAGCTCGGCTGCGCTGTCCTCATTATCACCTGTCCGGTGAATCARTGCATTAAGCTCTCACCAGCAGCTCCTTTCGGAGAACAATTAAAGCCTGATTTACCAGGGGAAACCTAAAGCGATTTARCTCAGGATTTTACCAAGAGGTCAGCTCTCCTCGATTAGTTTATGGCTATGCATAAAGACAAATGAGAATTTTTAATGCGGCCTGCATTAAACTTATTTTATGACTAGCACAGGAATGCAGCAGCACCATGGAGGAGCCTCCGGCTGGAAAATGAGCAGGGGGCAAGAAACACACTGTGCAAAGAGGGAGCACCAAGTCCCTGCAGCACCTAGGGCAGCAGGCCCTCAGCTGCCCCGCTGCCGGCCCCTAGCCCACCGTGGCACGCTCCCAGGTGGTATTTGCCTGCAGACCTGCCCTTCCGAGTCAGTCGAGCTCCCCAGCTAGCAGGGGTCTCACCCAGGCTAGCAAGCCTGCAAAATGACAGCCCCCGGCTGGGCCACGGCCTCTCGGAGC
>NW_020451223.1:231950-233285 GCF_003343035.1 Apteryx rowi | reverse complement strand
CCTTTTAATTTGTGGCAGTGGCTTTTCAATACGGAAGAAAGCTGGAAAGTCACCTCTTGTGAACGGGACGAACTCTAAGAGACTCTACACAGGGTCTCCGAGGGTATGCATGGAGGACACGGCCGTCAGGCTCAGCTCTGCGGAGTTTCTCCTCCACCTCGGCGATTTCATGCGTTGCTGACCTGAAAAGATGCCCGAGCTCCTGCCTRGGGCTCAGAGCTTTTCAAAGCCATGAGCCTCTTTTTCCTCTCTCTCCATGTTTGCTGTGTTTCGGTTCTAATTTGTTAAGCATGAGTTGCAGCCTGGGTAATTACATTTGTCTTAATTAGTATGCATTACCATGCACCGCCGCACTGAAGAGAATTTTCTTCTGTGGGCAGCTCCTCGCCATGTGTATAATACCACATTTCCATAACTGGGAGCCCAAGGTGTTGAAAGAGTATAACCCATCTCAGCTGGGCTGCTTGCAATGAGCTGATTAAATACGGAGACTTTTTTGCACCTGTACCATAAATAAGTTATAAAGTCAGTGCAAGGCAGGRTTTCATTATTGTTATTTTCTGCTGGGTTTTTTGGACCTGGCCAGTGCCCAGGGTGGGATTGCCAGCAATGGGGCTGATTCCCATTGCTCCTCGCCTTTGCTGGATTGGTTTTAGCTTSTGGATGGTGGTCGGCCRAGCRCCGGAGCAGGTCGGAGCGCGTGGCCCGGGGCGGGCATCAGGGCTGCCCTAAGTGACGGCAGACGAAAGGGCAGCAAGCGAGTCTTTCTGGCACCGCAAACCCATGACCAAGGCGGGTCCGGGGCCGCTGGAGGAGCTGGGCATCGGGTTGTTGGGTTTGGGGGATACCTTTTTTCCCAGGGTTGCTTTACCTGTGGATTAATCCCTGTTGCTTCACTGTTCACCATGCCTCGCGCTGGCGCCCAAGGGGATGGGGACAGCCACCCGTCGCRTGGAGGGGACGGGCGGGAGATCAGGGCGTGAGCAGGGAGAACGGGGAGAGTGGAGATGGCCAGGCTGAGCGGCACACGGTCGCGCACGGGGACGGCACGCCGCCGCCAGCCCCAGCGCAGCCCCGCGCGGCACAGCCTCTGCGTCCCCGCGACACTCGGCTGAGCACGAGCCAGACCCGTTCCCGGCCCCGGGACCGCTCCGTGCTGGAGCTGTAAGACAGGGACGCTTGAAACAGGGATCCCCACGTGGCCTGGTCAAGCACTTTCAGCGCTGAGGCAAAAGTGCTCCACACCTGCAGTTATAGGTAGCCCTCGTGAGTTAATCACGGTAAATCGTGACCCTCCGCTGCTCCTTCTCCCACGACACTGGAGGGCAAAATCAG
>NW_020451223.1:218427-231697 GCF_003343035.1 Apteryx rowi | reverse complement strand
AGGGGAGTGTGAAGTGTGGGATAARATAGTTAAATGAGCAGAGATCAGGAAGATTAGCAATAATGCCAAGCATTTCAACAAGCAATGCAGTGGAACTTTTAAAAGATTAAATTATGTTAAGTGTTTTAATATATGCACCGTAGATAAGCGATGAGAGAAGCAATCCGTCTTAATCAGAGGGATAGGACTCAAAGCTGAGAAGAGCAACGCAAGGGTGGGAATTGCTTGCCGCCGGCTCTCTCCAAGGGCCTGATTCAGACCACGGCTCCCTGGCTTTCCCTGACACAGCCGCGCCATCCGCCTGGATCGGCCGGCTCCGCGCGGCGAGAGGCACCCCGCTGCGGGCACGGGGTCAGCGCCTCGTGTTGCTCCGGCCGCGTGTCACCGCGTCCTGCCGAGCAGCAGGGCACGGCGTTTGCATTGCCGTGAAGTCGGCAACAGGATCTTTCCTCCTGTTAGGAAACGAAYGCTGCAGCCAGGTCAACCCATTCGGGCCGGGGCGCCGCAGTCCCTCCGGAATCGCGGCTGCCCCCCTGCCGCCCAGCTCCGCGTCGCGACCGCCGAGCCGGGGTCTCCTCCTGCTGCCCCCTCTGTGTGCTGTGCAAGCCCTGGACACGCAGTCGCCAGCGTTCGCGCTGACCGAGCGGGCGGCCGGCCCGCGAACGGAGACCCGGCAGCGCAGAGAGGGCTGGGGGTGCAGGCAGGGGCACGGGGCGCTCGGGCTGGTGTGTTCAGGCCGCAGGCGCTGCGACCTGGATGGAAAAAAATATTTGGGGTTGGACCGGATATTCTCTTTATGGCAAAAATGAGCCACTTTAGCGTTATTTGGAACGTTTTTAGTGCTTTTAAAGTATAAAATTAGAAAACTTTTCTACAAACAAAATTATCATGTCAGGTGACGAACTGAAGTTAAACACTTCAACCTGTAGGAATCTGGCTTCCCCTCGCTCCTCCCTGCCAAATATACTATTTTTCAAAAGCGCATCATAAGAAGACAAACCGGCAAAAGGTTTCAGTGCCGCTGAATGTGCTGCACGCCAAGGAGAGGGAGTTTGGAGGGCAGAGTGTCCCCCGCCGGGCTCTGCCTGCGGCCGCCGAGGCGGCTCCCCAGCGTGCGGGTGCCATCAGCCCTCTGCTCCGGCGCCGCTCCGGCAGAGAGGAATGCCGGCAGCCGTCAGACGGGCAATGCCCGCGGGGCACGCGAACGCTCGCCCGTGTCGCGGTGGTGGGGTGGCGGCGGCACCGCAGCAGCCGCCCCGGGAGAGGAGGGTCCCGCTGGGCCCCGCCGCGGGCCAAGCTTTGCCGTGGGGTCTGGGGGAGCCCGGCTTTGCTGCGGCTCCCGGGGAGCCCACGGTCCCTAGGGACAGAGCTCTCCCGTTCAAGCGCTGCAATTTCACCTCCGGGATTCACTCACCGGCCCGGCGCTCCCTGAGCCGGGTGCAGCCGTCAGGGCGCAGAGCCATCTCCAGAACGGGCTGGACGGGACTCAGCCACTCCGGGCACCCCTCGTGCTCGAGGGACAAGCACCGCGGTCCGAACGCCGTCTGGCGAGGAACGTCGTCAAAGCGGCCATCGGCTCCGTGCAAGCGCTGCGCGTCTGGACCCCTCTCCTTGGGCCCAGGCAGGCAAAAGCGAAGAATTGCCCCGGCCTTGGCCGAAAGGTTTGGCTCAAGCTCGAAGCAAAAGGTCGGAGCCGGTTCGCCCTGCCCAAGACGTCGCTGTGCTCAGCAGCCCGCAGAGGCGCAGCGGGGACTGCGGCTGCCCCGCCGCCCCCGGCGCCTCGCTGGCCGCCGCAGGAGCGCCGGGATGCCCGACAGCCCCGGCCAGGAGAAACCGGAGCGTTGGCCGGGAATTCATTCGGCGCTGCCGCGTGCTGCAGAGCACGGCCCATCGCTCCCCCTGACCCGGAACTGGGTTTTGACAGATTGGTAAAAGAAAAGCGCCCCGAACCTTCGAAACAATAACGTGAGGCTTAGAGCCGAGAAAGGAGCTGGTTTAACACGTCCTGGGCTCGCTGGGAGATTGGGGGGTGATCACAGAGCGGGTTCCAGTGATGGAAGTGGTGGTGCGGGAAGATTTGTCGCTCGCCCCAAAAGCAGGCTCAGAAATCATCCCGGCGTGAGCACCGAAACGAGAACCACGGCGCCTTCCTGCCCGAGCGAAGTTTCCTCTCGTTGCCGCGATTCCTCGCAGTGTCTCTCAGGCCCAGCCGGGCTCCAGCAGTGGGAAAGGGGCCTCGGAGTGGGGGCCGGGGTGCTCCCTCGGGGCCGCGGGGCCTCGAAGCCTCTGCTCGCCCCCCCGGCTGCGGGAAGGCAAGGAACAAGCTGCTTGTGCTCGGCTCCGCTTGGCCCCTGCCCAGGGGATGACGCCGATCCCGAGCACGCTGCAGGCAAAACGAAGTTCTTTGCTGCGGTAGCAGCGGGATTCAAGGTGCTTTGCCAATATTTGCCCCGGATCGAGGCGAAACTGAACCGAGCGAGGCCAAGAAATAATGTCGCCTACTGGATTTTAAAGTGCACTCGATGGCCCCACCGTGGCAGCTGTTGAGGCGTTACCAGCTGTTAAACTGAAAAGCTTCTTCTTTTCTTTTTCTCCTCTCCTTCATATTTAACTTTAGGTAAATTGATTGTGAATTACACATTATACAGCCGCAGGGCCTGCTGGTACATAAACCCAGCAAGCTGCAATACGCTCAGCGGGGTGATCTAATCCTCACACTTCTTTCATACCGATGAAGGGGAAACGCTCCTCCGAACCAGTGTCCCGGCAGGGCGCAGCCCCGGCACGTCTCCCTCTGGCGGCTTATTCCGCCCGAGAGCCGGGAGCGGGGCACCCTGCTTGCGCTCCGGCTTCGCCCCTTGCCGACTTTGCCCGTTACTCCCTGCTTTCCGGCCCCAGCCGAGGCACGTCTCCTCGCCGGGATGGCCCGGCAGTGGCTGCTGGACCCCGTCGCTCGCTGCTGCTCTCCAGCAGGGCTTTTCCCCGGATCTCCGGGAGCAGCCAAGCTGGCTGTGGGACCTCTGCGCCCTGCGCCAGCCCAGCACCGAGCCGAGCCCAGCAGCACCGAGCCAGCGCGGTGCCGCGGCTGCGTCCAGCACCTCGAAAACACCGAGACGCCCCAACCCCCCTGACGATGCGGGCGAAGGCCCGTCTCCCGCGGAGGCGCGCGGCAGGCCTGCCGTGCACCCGGCGCACCGCTCCGTCCCTTCGCAGCTGGCGCCCGCCAGAGGAAGCGGCGTCAGGCGCGGCTGCCGGTGCGTCTTTTCGACCCTTTTTCTTTTCTTTTCTTTTGCAGCGGGGTGGGCCAGCGATGCTTTCCGGCTAGAGCCGGAGCCCTGTGGGTGCGTTTCCAGCCTCCGCGGCTCAGTCCCGCGCTGCTCCGTCACCCGCCTCTCCAACAGCGCGGAAAGGGCCGGGCGAAGCCCGAAAGCAGCCGACCGCCGCGCTACGAAACGCCTGGGCGCCCGGCGGGGCGCAGGCCGAGGGCAGAGGTCCTGCGCYGGGGCACCCCCGAGCTCGGGGACGCGCCGTGGGACCCCCATCCCCGGGGCTGGGGCCGCTCTCCCCCGCGCCAAGCCGGCCCCAGAGGGCTGCCAGCAGGGGCCGTGGGCAGCACGTGCGAACCGCAGCTTTAAACGTAAACGTGCCTTTCCTAAAATGAGCCCCTGCGAAGGAGAACCTTGCTCAAATCACCTGCAGCTGTTCTGCCCAGCTTCCATCTGCCGGTGGGAAGGGGGCTCCTGCCTGCCCCGGGTGGCAGACGGAGACGGGAGAGCCGCCCCGCGCAGCGGCCGGGATGCCGAGGCGCCGATGCTGGACGTGCCGGGATGCTGATGCTGGACATGCGCCCGGGGGCCCCTCAGGGCCAGGGGCCGGGTGCTGCGGCGCCCCGCTCCCGGGGCGGCTCGTGCCAGGACAGGCGCGCTGCTGCGCACGGTGCCATCGTGAGCATGCTGAAGTGCGCCAGTGCTCAGCAGAGCCGCCGCTGCCCCCTTGGCCTCCGAACGCTGCCCTGAGACCAAACCCTCCATCTCAGAAACGACCTGCCAGCCGAGCTGAAAAATCAAATGCCAACGTGGTGGCCCTGGGCTGCCGGCAGCCCCGAGGCAGCGGGGCTCTCCCGGCGCGGCGATGGCTCCGCTCCTCCCCGGCGGACGCCGCTGCAGCCCGGCGTCCCTGTCCACAGGCCCTGGACGCGCTCCGGCCCGCAGGCCCGCAAAAGCCCCCACCTGCACCCAGCCGCTGGCCCCGGGCGCCCGCTTCGCCCCCAGCAGCAGCGCGGACCTGCCGCTCCGAAGGGCGTCTTCAGCTTTGCTCCGCCTGGGAAAGCCAGGGCCCGGGGCGCTCAGCCCCACGGCTCCCTCCTGCACCGCCCTTCCTCCCCGCGCACCCCAAACGCAAGCAGCTTTCGTTATTGCAGCTGGTTCAAATGTCATCGCTTTGAAATGTCAGGCACCTTGTTTGCGGCTGACATTTCCGAAGCGGCTGGCGCAGCTGCGYRGCGGGTGCCCCGGCGCTGCGCTTGCTGCCCCCGCGTCCCCGCGGGCCGGGGCTCCTTCCGTAACTCGCRGCTTCGCGCACCTGCTCCTCCCGCCAGAGCCGGGGCTGCAAATGCTTCCTGTTCTCCCAGGCTTTCGCACCTCATTGGAGATGAAAGAGGCCCTTGTTTTCCGGGATGCAAAGGAGCCCAGAGCACGGCTCACCCTAACGCTCTTGTTTTCAGCCGTGAGCACTGCAGCGGTTTGCGTTGCACAAAAAACACCCGGTTTGGAGTGCCGGTCTCACCGCAAACCCCAGGCTGCTGCCTCGGAGCTGCTCTCCTCCGCGGGCTCCTGCCGCCACACTGCGGGCTGCCACGGTGGCGTGCCCAGCCGGCCCGGCCCGGCCCCTGCCCAAGGCAGTGGCGCAGGTTCGGCTTCCCGAGGACCCGAGTCTCTGCGGTTCGCACCGACGAGGCTTGGAGCTGGGGGGTTCGGCAGAGCAGCCCGAGACGCTCCTCCCCGGATGCTCAAAAGCGAGTCGTGGGTCGGGAGCGGGCGCTTTCCGCCGCAGCCCGTGGAGAGCTTCCCGCCTCCCTCCCTGGCAGCTCCCGCGCCCCTGCCCCAGCCCGGGGAACCGGCCCCCGAGGCCGCATCCTGCTCCGTTCCCCCGGATACCGCTCCGGCTGTGAGGATGGGCAGGAGCCTCGGGCTGCTGAAACGGGGACTCGGCCGCCGAGAGCGAGCCATGGGTCTGGAAACGCACGGGTTGCCCCCACCGCGAGCGGCGCACACCCACGGCGCCCGGCGTGCCCACTCCCCCCGTCCGGCTGGCGGGACGCCCGGGGCCCCGGCGGCTCCGCCGTCGCACGCTGCCGCTCAGCACCACCAGCGGGGCGGGAGCCAGCCCCGGCCTCCCCGGAGCTTCCGCAGCCGGCCGGGGCGGTGGCACCAGCAGCTGCTCGGCCGCCCCGCGGGTGGCCCTGGGGACACGGCACCCCTCGGAGCCGGGAACACCAGGCGGACGCATCCCTCAATGGCCCCCGGCCCCCTGGAGTAACTTCCCAAGGAAATCATTAGCTCTCAGAGACTATTCCTCGCCAGCATCTTCCTCCTGGCCTGCCGTGCGGATGGGATCGCCGTCACGCGGAGAATTACCACCCGACAGATGCCGCCGGAGAGCACTTTGGCGCAAAACGATGACAACTATCCAAAACATTTTTGTAAATAACTAGCACMAATTAATGCACAAGTCAGATCTAATTATCATAGCAAACCTAGCGCTGACGAGAAAGGGATGGCAGACAGCCAAACCCCACCACGGGCGACGCATCCTCCCCGTTCGGCAGGCAGCGTGTCGGCGTCTCCTGGTAGGCAGCGCAGGTCACGCCGGGGAGTTTCGACGCTTGCGCCCCGGCTCGTGCCCGCTGGGGAGGCAGCGCTGAGGTGCCGGCTGAGACGCTTCCCCGGGGGGACGCGGCGGCCCCGGCAGCGCTGCCTCGTGCCGCGCTTGCCCCCTGCGCCTGCCGGGCCGCAAGATGCTGCTGCGAGTGGTTAGAGACCCGGGGACGGGCGCTTGCTGCCGCCACGTCCTGCTTGCAGAGCCCGAGCTCGCCGAAACGCCGCGGATGCGCGGCGGGAGGGGACCGGCTGGGCCGCTCGCCTCGCACACGAGGTTACGGACCCAAAACTCTGCCTCCGCACGCCCGGCGCTGGGAGACCCTCTGCGTCCTCTGGGGCCGGGCCGCCGCCGCCCGCCGGCGCTGATGGCCGCCACCAGCCTGCGCCCATCCTGCCGCCGCCGTTTCCCCCGCAGCGACGGCACCTGCCGGCGACGAGGCATAAAGGGAGTCAGCGAGAAAACGCAAGGACCGAGGCAGATACAATATCGTGCGTTTGCTAGCGGGCTGGAGGGGAGGAGGGCGCCGTAAAAGCTGTTATCCAGGTGCAGCAGCCCCGTTTGCACCCACAGCCGCCCCCTCGCTCCCACCTCGCGCTCGGCCCCGAGCAGAAGGGCCCGGAGGGGAGCTACGGCCCTGCCGAGATCTGCGTTGTGCCCCGCCAGCCCCCCGCCTGGGGCCCGCGGCTGCTCCGAACTGTGCCTAATTAAAAGCATCACGGAGGCAAAGAGCTTCCCGCTCCCGTTTAGYTTCACATTCACTGTTTAAATCTCTTTGTTTGCAACTGTAATTGCTCCACTTGCAGCAACGGGCCATAAAGAAACCATATGGCGAATTTCCACTCTCTAATCTTCCATGAGAGGTGAAGGAGAGGAAGGATTGCAGGTACGATTCAGTAACGCTAATACTAGGGACACGGGCGAACCGTGCTGCCCAGCAGGATGCCGACAAGGCACGAGGCGACCCTGATGCCTGGAGAGGCACCGCACGTCCCAAGACAGGCAGGGCCTTACCGAGCACAGGCTGCTCCGGCTGACTCACCTGTCCCACTGGGCAACGCTGCTGCTCCGTGCCTCAGTTTCCCCATCTATARAACAGAAATGATTAACTAGCCTCCGCRGCACCACTTCTGTCTACGCGCCTGCTTCTCCCTGTGTCTTTCCCAGCCCCATAACCAAGAAAGGGACGGTGAAACTGCTGGAGGAGCTGCAGGTGTAAAAGGCGCGTGRGGTTGTCACGTGCTCAGTGGGAACCCCCCACGAAGCCTTCGAACATCCCAGCATCAGTCTTAATGCCTTGGAAAACCTGGCCTCAAGCAAATTTGACTTGCTTTCCTCTCAATAAACTGATTTTTTTCTTATCAGAGATGTGAGAGCCCGGGTCTTGCAGGATATGGACCCTCCAGAAAGGTCACCCCAGCACCAAGAACCGCTCTGCTTCACACCGGCGAACTCACACCCGACAAGCCAAACCAGAGCCCATCGCTGCCTGGTGGCAGCTGGGCCTCCCCGGCTGCGTGTTAAAAACCCTCCAAAGCAGGAGACGGTGAAGCCAGACGGATGTTCAACGCATGCCACAGGAGAGCTGAGCCTGGCGTCAGGAAGCCCTCCAAGTCACGCGGGCAAGGAGGGACTGGAGAGATGCACTGTGTCCCGAAAGGCCACCCGGATCTGCCCAGTGCTTAACAACCCTGCCTGGGATTTATTGCATGAGCCAGATTCCTATTTGCACCAAAGTCTCTTYATAGTYCTCCAGCCTTCAAGGAGGTGTAAATTTGAGATGCATTGCCAGGGTGGGAAAGAAGAGCCTTGGATTATATCTTCCCTGCAAGAAACAAGTGCATTTTACATTGTATCTCAGTGTCATTGCTAGTAGCGACAGGGCCCGAAGGTTTTACTTCGATGGAGTCGTTCGCGATGCACCCAGAGCAGGGGTAGGATCTAGGGACGCTTTTCATTAACGGAGACAAGTAAGAACCACTTGCATTTTCTGTGCCCGGGGATTTCACCCTTGGGCAGCTCTCATGCCGGAGGGTTTTTTGGCAGTGGGGGTTCGAAGAGAGAGCACCCTGCCCCTCGGGCAGGACGCAGGCGCGGAGGGAGGCTGGCACAGGGTAACATGTGGTGGGACAGGCAGCGTCGCTAAAGCTTTGTCTCACACCTAGCAGGAAGGGGGCAGCTCGGCCACGGGAAATACGCCCATGCTGAGCCCGCCCGCCTGAGGCAGGTGCACCCAGCCCCACCAGCTACGCGGGTGTCCTTCCTGCCCCCAGGGCACAACCGAGACCTGACCCTCTGGCCCTGAGGGAGCAGGGTTGGGATGGGTGAGCACAAGAGCAGGAAGAGTCTCCACCAAAGCATGGAGCACCTAGCACTATCCCTGGGGTGTTACACTTGGGAAGATGATTATCAAAGGAAAAAGAGCTGCTCAAGACACAGGTTCAGACAAAACAAGCACTCCAGGCTCTTCTCAGTCCCATACTCAGTGCACAGACACAGAGCCTTTGGATACTGCTGATAGAGCAGCCAGCTCTGCAAGGCTGCTATCATTTACATTGCCATCATTAGGTTTCAGAGTGAACTCTAGATTGGGAGAAGTGGTGCAGGTCATTTCTCTAAGACTTGTGGTTCCTAACAGAGCCTACAAGACCTCATAAGGGACAAACAGCTCTGGACCTGCTCTCCTTCCCCTCTCCTCTGTTGTGTGCTTCAGCCAGTAGCAGGTAGTCATGTTTCCCTGACAGAGGTGGCCAAACAGCTGGAATTTCATCCTTCTCATGGTGTCCATGAGACCACTTCTTGGACCATCTCTTTCTTTTGTGATCCCCTTAGAGAAGACATCCTCTGTGATAAGGTTTCCCGGTTGCTATGTAATCTGCTGTCTCTGCCCACATCTCTTCCTTTCCCTGGAGAAATTCACGTCTCCTGCAGAGCGGGGATACCGCATCCCTCCAGGAGCGCCTAGKTCTGTGTCTCCCACATCAGCCATGAGCAGTCTTAAGAGCAAGCACCTGCACCAGGTGGAGTTGGAGCGGTGCACGGGGGGACGGCAGCAGCCTGCTCCCCACCAGCACCCAGCAAGGCAGCAGCAGGGCTTTCACGTTGCCTGCAGGAGGGATCAAACCAGGACTCACCTTCATGCAGGGTAGGGGCAAGGCAGGTCTSTCTTCAGGGTATGTGAACCACCTTCAGAGATGTTTGGACGTGGATTGCTAGTCATAAATCAGTGAGGACATTTCAGACCAGAGCACTGATAAATAAGGCCAGGAACAGCGAGAAAAGCCCATATGGCTGACAGCGTTGGAGATGCTGGGGGACCCAGGGTTGTCCCTGGCTCCGCACTTCTCAGCAGCTCCCAAGGCTGAGCTCTCCAGCAGGGGTTTCTTCCATGACTAATTACCCAGTGTACTTAGGAGACTGATCAAGGCACCAGCTAGCACTYGGGGGTTCAAATCAAGCAAGGCCCATGGCGAAAGCAGCTCTCTGACAGCGTCCTRGGCCAGCCTGGGCCAGGGTCTGTGCTGACACRCAGCWCCTGGGCTGGARCACTTGTGGGTTGAAGATGAGCCACAGCACACACCTGGGAAYGCAGCCACCTAAGCCCAGCTTCGCTTCCACCTAGCAAGGAGCTAAATCCATTGCTGGGAGCTTCACAGCTCGCTCTTGTGCCTTGGAGCYGATTAAGCATCTTGCTCCTTTGCGGGATCGCTCCGTGTTGCTGGTGCCAGTCCAGCCAGGCTGASGCTTGCTCTTGGCCATCTCCCCACCAGCCTGCTGGCTCCCTCGCCAGCGCCAGCCCTGCACTAGGGCCAGGTGTAAGCAATCCCCGCTCTTCCCAAGAAGAAATCCTTCTGCAGCTGCCCACCTTCCCCCAGCACCTTCCAGCAGCACAGAGAGGAGCAAGGGCATGTTAGAGACGGTCYTTCCTGAAGGCAGAGACTGCGTCCCAGAATGGCCAAGGATGAGGGCTTGGGATATTTTACTCCAACCATTTTCTAACCAGCGAGCAGGCTTTCGACTCCAGCCCCAAACATCAGGGCCAATAACGCTCCTTATCCATAACTGATGCTGGAGCAGGCGTATATTTAATAATAGAGACAGCATATATTTTATTTATGATGAAACAGGCCTTGTCCAGGTCTTTTTGTAAGAATGAGGCAAATTTCTTCCCTAGAAGCAAAAATATATATATATATATAATCTCAGAAAATGCAGATTGTGAGTCCAGCCAGGGTTTCTTGGCCTTGGGGAGAGGGTTATGCTTGTGGCAGCATTAAGAACTGCAGCTTTACTGAGGGGCAAAATAAAAGAATTAAATGTAAAGAGATAACGGGCTTTGCTTGAGACAGGAGCAAGCAGGGGTGGAGCAGCCACAGATCACCAACCTGGTGCCCGCAACCCAGGGCTGCTCTGCAGCACAGCGCGCCCGGAGCCGCCAGGCACCTCGCCTCCCAGCTCCCCTTCGGCTGCCCCGGCCTCGCCGAGACGCACGCAGCCCCGAGCCCAGCCAGGGGCTACCAAATCGCCCCAAACTCCCCCTTTCGGCAAGGCCGGCCAGGGTTTCGCCGCCTCGCCGTGCCGCTGCAAAGCTGAGGTGACAGCCGCCCGCTGAGCGGAGGGGGCTGGCGTTGCGCTGCCGGCAGGCGCTTCGGCAGAGAAAGCCCGAGGGGGCTAGCGGAGCTGCTCCGGACCTGCTCCGTGCACACGTCCATACCGAGGTGCTCCGAAGAAATGGAAGAGCCAGGAGGTGTCTGCACTCCCAGTTCTGCTGTTGCTGCVTTTGCCCTCTGTCACCTCCAGAGGTGGCCGGTAATAGCAGGGAAATGCAAGCTGCTGCTCCAGCACTCCTTGCTTTGCACGGTTGCTGCAGCAAAAAGGGGGAAAACAAGCTTAAACCTGGGTAAAAATGCAGCCTCCCAAATCTCCCGGCAAGACAGAAAGCTGGGAGGAGGGCAAGGAGGGCAAGGAGGGCGCAGAGAGCATCAGCCGGCAGCAGGGACAGCGATCACGAGCGTTGCAGAAGGGCATCACGTCCCGGGCAGGCATGGCAGGACTGCAGGACACGGGCTCCCGCCAGGGCACCTCGGCGCGAGCTGTGGGTGCAGCGCTGCTCACAAAAGCTGATTTCACTTTTTTTGCAAGATCGGATGCGTCCCTGCACAGGTCAGCTAGCACGTCGCCAGGACGTACCACGTGTGCACACCTCGCTTGCCCGGACGGCAAAGTGAAACAGTGGTTTATACCCTTTGCTGATAAAACCTGATTCACTATCAYGTGAATATAGCAAAAAAACACGTACCAGTGCGCTTGTAACTAAGGTCACAGGATTGCAGCGTGCTTGCCAGCGTCTGGAAACAACTAGCGGCTGGTTTGGGTTTAACCAGGAGACGCATCACACATGACGCTGAATGCCGCTCGGCCGCCTCCTCCCAGCCTCCCAGCAGCGCTGCTTTGCCCGCGCGCCGCGGCACAAGCCAGACGTGCACGGTGACGCGGGGAAGGTCCTCGCCTCCCACTCTGGCCTTTCGCCCCACCACGGTGCAAACCCGGAGCAGCCCCAGCTGCTGCATCGCGGAAATGCAGCACCCACGGGGCCGGCTGGGCATCAGTGCAGAGCTGCAGCCTGCGGAGCAACCTGCGACGTGGCCTGTCCCTGCCCAGGGGACAAACGTCCGGCGCGGCGGATAAGATTGTCGGCGTGCCGAGCAGGGAGGCCGCACTTATCCCTGCCAGCTGGAAGGATGCTGTCGACTCCGCCAACAGCACGGGAGCGCAGACCCGAGCGGGAGACTCACCACCGCACGAAGCCAAGCCCCGTTCCTCCCTGCTCCACTGAGCTTTGACCTCTGCTGCCCAGGGCTTTTCCCCACCGCCAGGCACCCAAGGGAGACGCCGGCCCTGCAGGGTGCTGGGGAGCGCAGCGTGCCTCGGTCTCGGCGGTGCTCACCACGAGCAAGGACCAGGCTCTGGAGCATCTCCTGCCCCGTCCCACCAGCCAGTCCCAGCCAGGACTGCCCCGCTCAGGTGGTCGCCTCGCCAGCACCGGTTTCCCAAAGCTCTGTGATTTGCGCCAGGCAGCTGGTGATCTGGGAGACGTGCCAGGCATTTCGTCCCAACGGGAGCAGGTGCCGCTGTCGAGCAGGGGAGGAGGTGGCACGCAAGGGAGCAGGTGTCCCTGCGTGAGCAGCTGGGAGGGAGGCGCTGGGGACCCGTCCTGAACATCGTTCCCTGCAATCAGGCTCGTGCAATTAGCACCACGCTCCCGGCAGGAGAGCCAGGCCCAGCATCGCTGCTCCAGAGCTGCCCCGAATCGCTATGCACGAGCACGTGGGCAAGGAGCAAAGTCCCGGCCGCCCGCTTCTTGGGCTAAAGCTGCGATCGCCACTGCTCCCCAGCAGGACAAGGTCCCATGTGCCACCAGCCTCCCCAGGGCAGCATGAAGGGGTTGAGGTGACAGCGTGGCCACGGCCCAGCCTGCCCGCTGTGCCCCGAGCCGGTGCCTCCCTGCCAGSCCCGTGCTGTCTCCCAYGGGAGYGCAGAGCCGTCGCACGACCCGGCCCCTAGCAGAGGCCCACGCAACCCGCCGTGTCCCTGCTGTCCCCAGGCTCCAGCCACCTCCGTGCTGTGGGCAAGGGACAAGGCAGGCTTTTTGGCGGCCAGGCTCATGCTCCCTGGCTGCGGCCAGGCTCCCCAGCCAAACCAGTCTGCACCTTCCTCCTGCCCATGTCGGCCTCCCGCAGCTGCAACGTGGCCGGGCTGCTGTGCCGGTCACCTCGACACCGCGGCCCGGCTGGCGGCAGAGGCCACGGCTGCCGGGAGCGCACGGTCCCAGCGCGCCACCTCCTTCCCCTCCAAGGCGGCCGAGCTGCGCCGAGGCGGAAACTCATCACGGCATTGCCCTCTGCTGGCATGCGCTCCTGGAGAAACCGGCCACCAGGAGCCTTCCCCAGGGATGCGGAGCACCATCCTCGCTCGTCGGTGCAGCGGGAGAGCAAGGGGAGAGGGAGAGGAGAGCAAGGGGAGAGGGAGAGGAGAGCAAGGGGAGAGGGAGAGGAGAGGGAGAGGAGAGCAAGGGGAGAGGGAGAGGAGAGCAAGAGGAGAGCTGGGCCTCGCGGGCAGCGGCCATCGCTCGACCAGCGCCTCGCCTCGGCTGCAAACCTCGCCAGGACGCGCCTCCCGCAGAGCCGTGCGCTCAGCCCCGCGGGATGCCGAGGGGCAGCCGGGCTCCCGCGGCGCTCCACGACGGAGCCACCAGCCTGCCGTCACAGCTCGGGCCTCGCTGCTCCTTCCCCCGCCAGCTCCCATGGGCTTCGCTCACGTGGCTTCCGCGGGGAAGGCACAAAAAAGCAAACGGCGGGAGCTGCAGGACACGTGCCCTGTGCCCGACGGCTGC
>NW_020451223.1:185324-217922 GCF_003343035.1 Apteryx rowi | reverse complement strand
CGGCAGCGGCTCAGCTGCTCACAGAGCACCACGGCGGCAGAGAAACCAGCTCCGGTGCCCGAGCCCCGGCCCATCGCTGCAGGGGGACGGAGCAGCACATCTCGGCCAGCACCCTGCTCCCAAGCAGAACCCGGCAGCTGAGGGTTAGTGCCTCCCCCAAAACGAGAGCAAAGAGCCCRGGAAGGGGTCCCTCGGTCCACACGTGCACCCCCAGCCCTGCCGGCCACACTAGGAGCCCGGCCGGAGCAGGGAGGCGGGAGCGGGAGACGGCGCGGTGGGCTGTGGCACCGGCTGTGCGTCCAGAGGTGCAGTTTTGCCTCCAAGCGTTCAAGTACGATATTGCACTTTGATGGTATTAGCCGATTTAATCTTCTYACAGAGTGCACTACCGCTCACGCGCTCGGCTGAGTCCAGCACGCAGAGGGGTGGTGTGTGTGCATGTACGTGTGCAAGTGTGCATGCACGCACAGCAGAGAGCACTGGACAGCCTAGGGCAGCTGTATAAYATTTTGGGCTGCATCTCTGTGCCTCATAGCCCAGCCTAGGCCCCACTGGTGCCTGGGACATTTGGGACCCCAAGGCTGTCCTAGCCCCCAAAAGGCATAAAAGCCTTTGCTCCACCTGACCCCCAAACCACCACCCCGAAGCCATCTCTCTGGTGCCACTACCTAAGCCCCTCGGCACAGCCATCCCCACCCGCCAGGAAGGCCAAGGCAGCTGATTTTAGGGAACTCATCGGGGATGCGGGTGATCTGGGCTCCTGGTGCTCCCCTCTCGAGCTGCTCAGCCCTGCGTGTTGCATCCCTCCTGCCTGCTGAACGCTCTCCTCATCTCCTGGCCAAGCTCTTCATGTCGTGTGCATGGGGTGGGGGGGAATCATAGAGGAAGACGGTGAACTTCACCCCATTAGCCTAGCAGGTAACGAGGAGTGGAGGCAAGTAACTACAAACAAAAGGGCTGGAGAAACCCAAAAAGGTCTGGAATGGGTGATGTGAGCTGGCCAGGGTGAAAGGGTCAGGAGCTGAACCTAGACCCACCTGGAACCGGCCACGTGTCCCCACTTTGCACCTCATGCACGGGAACTTTCCTCTTCTGCGTCAGCCAGGGCTGCAAGGACCCGCCCCAGGAGAGCCACCAAGGGATGCTCTTGGCCACAGCTCCAAGATGACACATGCAAGGACATCACAGGGTTCCCATCACACAGCCCAGACAAGGGGAAGCCTCAGATAATGCTCCAAAGGGTCATCTCCAAATACTGCCAGCTCACCAGCTCCAGACTCCAAAGAGACAGCTGGCAGAGCCGAAATGCCCAGAACCAGAGGAGGGAGGAAGGGGGTGGGCTGTTGAGAGCCGCAAGATCTGGAAAGCATCACTTTGATTTAATGGAACTTTATGTTTGAAAATTAAATCAAGAGAGCTCTTTTCCTTGCCACGGGGTTGAGCATAAGCTGAACGTGAGCAGGATTTAGAAGGGAAGAGTTTTCCAGATGAGCAGAGTGCAATTTTGTAATGAGGACCAAAATAATGATAAAAATAACTAGCAGGGGAGAAAGGGAGCTGAGCGCGCAGCATACAAATGTCAAGCTCCAGATCCTCCCAGCAGAGCCATAATAAAAGGGTTTAACCTATTATATCGATTAGTGGTATTACACCTCTTGACTAAGAAACTCATTCTTATAGGCAAGCTAATTTCATAAATACTCCACATTCAGAGGCTTCAATAGGCCGATCATTTTTAATGAAAGCTTTGAGATTTAAATATACATCTGCAAAGGGATTAGTGAGAGTTGCAATCGGTGAGCGGTGTCTCTGGGGATAAATTGACATTGCCATAGTAACCAAACAGGCTGTCACACTCCGGGCCGTATGCCAGAGTGTGGCAGAGATGTGGACAAGCCCTTGGCACTCCCARGTGCTCCCCAGGGCTGGTGCCAGCACCCCAGGACTGCCACGGAGAGACCGCCCGTCCCTTGCGCATCCCCTGCCCTTCCTGAGCTCCCTGCATCCAAGGCAAGGGTGGAGGAGACCCGAGCAGCCCGAGAACAACCCACGCTCAGGTGTCCGTGCTGCCAAGGCTCCTGTTTGGGTTCGCAGTGATCCGCAACACCGAGCTCCCCACCACGGCGCCTGTGCAAAGACCCCCGCAGTGAGGTAGCACCGTGGCCCTCACGCGGCCAAGGGGCTCTGGAGCCCGCTCTGCCTCTTTGATGCCCCGTGCCGCTGAACACYCGCTTGGCACCAGCGATGCCCAGGGCGCTCTCCCCGTCACGGGGTGCTGGGGGTGCTCTCCGGACACCAGAGCTGACGGTGCAGCGGGGGCTCTGGCCGGGAATAGAGGAGCAGCAGTGTTGCAGGAGGGCTTGACGGGTTTCCATGCCGGAGTATAACGATGGCTGCAGGCTGGGTAGGTGCACGGTAGAGAAAAGGAGGAAAAAGATAAGTCCARGCAAAAACCTCCAGGGCAAGGCTGGCTAGGAGACACCGGTTCTTCATTGCCAAAACACACGGACAGGGCACCAACCTCCTCCCACCGAAAGGCAGGCAGGGGCTCCTAGCTCCATAACAGAGAGACAGGCTGGCACACAACTCGTAGCACCCACATCCGCTGCTCCCGAGGAGCYCAGCCCAGGGCACCCATCTGACCTGCAAGAACACCCACCAGTGAGACACTGAGCAGGAGTCCAGAACCTGAAGGCCCATTAAGGAAAGAAAACTGGAGAAAGAATCAACAGGACAGTAACCTGCATCAAAGACCCTGGGGGCAAAGACAGAGAGTGCCAAGGAGCCCTACARCCTGGCTGTGAGGCCACTGAGAGCTGGAAGTAGGGTTTATTTGGCACTGAAATAAGACTCAGCTGTCCCCCAGATCAGCACTAGGTCCTGAGGGGGGATCCAGGAGCTTTACAGCCACATGATAAGAGGCCATTAGAGGTGGGACAACAACAGGGGTGGGATGGCAGCTAACATTTCAGACAGGGAAGAGGAAGTCTCCAGGGAAAACGTGGCAGCTGATTTATGGCACTAAGTGACAGTCATTAGCTTTTATTCCTAATCGAAATGCCAAGTCCTGTGCAGGCCCAGGGTGCAGCAGGTCCTGAAGAGAGTTAGGCAAGTGCTCCTGCTCCCTCCCCTCGCAGTACAAACGCAGCAGAGACCATCTCAGCCTGTTTGTTCACTCGAGTTATCGAAACCGAAACAAAGGCCACCAAGGTCAAAATGCCTCCGGCTTCTCTGCTCTTTGCAAAACACACTCAGGAGTTGCTCAGGGAAAGGCGAATGCCTGACACCTCAGACAAGGACTGTGCTGTCTGGTTTGCTCCTGATCTTCTCCACTGTTCCCGTCTCAGCATACGCTGCTCCACCCGCTTTCCCCACCCCAGTTGATTCCCATCACCTCTTTGCTACCTCCAACTGCCAGGACCACAGCGCAGCTCCACACGACAGCACTGCCCGTTCAACCACAGACTCCCAACCACAGCGCGTGACCACAAGCTCTTCTCCTGCCCCTCCAACCACTTCCAATCCACCTTCCTTAGCTGAGGACAAAGGTGCTGCACAGGTGTGGGGAACAGCCACAGCCCAACCCATTAATGAGGCAACCGTGCCAACGAACTGCTTCTCCAGAGGTGCTCAGAGCAAAGCGCACTGGGATCAGACTGGGCCAGCCTTGCCCATGCTGGGAAAGCGGACCACAGCCACATGCATCCAGCTGACAGGCTGAACTCCATGCCTCACCCTGAGTTTGAAACACCTGAGGTGGACGGAAGAGAGAGCTCCTCGCTCTCTCAGCACTGGAGCTGTTATCCTCACAGCCACAAAGTAGGCCATTTAACGAGAAGTGGTAATGGCAGACCTACGAATGCAGTAACAGTTGCAGCCAGCCCGGCAGCAGAGCCTTTGGCCCACGCAAGGCCCATAACGTCAGGCAACGGGGCTACATCACTCACTCTGGGGGAGGCAGGCAGCATTTCCCTGCAGGGAAAAGCAAAGACAAGGGTCTGACGACTTTCTGGAGAAATCATACTTTCCCTCACAAATGCTCAGATGCTTCAAGTACCAAGAAAAGAATTACACATTTTTAGTCAGCATGATGTCCCCCACCACACCCCGAGAGGGCTCCCGGCGTGCTGCCTACCCACCTGCCCCCCCCAAGAGCCATTGCTTTGCTCCTACCACATCTGGATCTGCATGCGAGGCCAATCACTCTTCAGCTAGGTCTCTTGATTGCTCTCATCAGGGAAGTCCCAGGAAGCACTTCCTGAGGGCTCCTTACAAAGACAGTAACTAACAAGCTAACTTGCTTGCAACTCATCAGTTTGGGAACAGGAGAGTGATTTGCCACTCCAGTGCCTAATGGGAGCCCCTTTTGTTTCCTGCCTATTTAACTACTTAAAGTTTCCCTTAACCACTTAAAGTTTTTGCAGTTAAATGCCTGCATCATAGGAGTCCCAAAAAGAGTATCTGTTGGAGAGAAGACCATGAAAGGAGCACAGAAGAGCTATTTACACCTCTGGAAAGGTACAGACCCAGTGATACTAAAGATTAACTTCCTGCATATAAAGCAGTATTGAGCAGTGCTATGGATCTTCATTATTCCCGGGATGGAATAGTCCTGCCTGCTGCACCAACACAACAGCGCTCTTCAGCCCTGGGGGAGGAAGTGTGCAGAGGTTTACATTAGAACCAGCAAAAGCAAAGCCATCTTAACCACTACCTCTCTGGTCCTGCTTTTACAAGTGCTTTTTGCATTGTTCCCCTTTTTCCAAAGGCAGACACCAGATACTCCGTGTGACTGAAAACCTAAGCCCTTAAGCTGTCGCCACGCAATGATTTCTTTACCAACTCCCCCACCCCAAACACACAACATTTAGCTACAAAATACAAAATGCTTCCCTGCCACTTCTGGTAAAACTGCTGTGCTTCCCTAGGGAAAAATGTATATATGAAGTATATCAAAGTATAAATGAAATGCCCTAGTTTCTTCACCTGCACCACAGAGATAACAGCCATCCCCCCTGCAGAAGGCTGAAAGCATTATAAGGGCAAAGAAGTAATGAGATCCATCAGCCTGGGCTATATTTTTTTGCCCTACTTTAAATGTGTCAGTATCATACATACCTGAAAGAGCAACAGTGCCTTTCTCTTCTATTGGGAAAAAAGGGTTAATCACAAACTGAAAAGATCCAGATCCCATTTTTCTGCTTGCCTCCTTTAGCATGCAAGAGGAAATCTGCAGCAAAAAGCTGATGCAGCTGCCCCCAATGAGGGCAACTTAATTGATAATAGTTTCCTGTCCGGAGCTAGACTGCCTTTCCTGGGAAAAGGGGAACCACGGGCACTGAGTACACAGCTACAGAAAAACCGCTGACAGTTAAAGGCTTCTTTCTGCACTGTATCTTGGTGTTCTTTACAAACAGGTTTTTGCCCACAGAATGAGTCTGAGCAAAGCAGGAAGTGTTTTAATCTAAGAATTCCAGCTATTCACTGACATCGTACAACACACTAAGGAATGCAGCAACACTTAATGCAGAGAGAGGGTGATTAATCCTCAGACTTGCTAATAAATTGTAGGATCGTTTCTTACTCAAAAAAGGAAAAAAAAGCAGGCTATAAGAGAAAGTTTGTCCTAGCTGTCTGGCTAAGAGTAAACAGGAACCACGACACTCGCTTATGATTGCGTTTTCTTCTTGCTGGGCAGACTAGGTTCTTCCTTTACTTAAAGCAATTGGCTGAATGAACTGGCAAGAAAACACAACCCAGGAAACAGCTGCCTTGCCAGGTGATGCCTCCGTCACTTACAATTTCTGAGCTTCTGCATCAGTAACTGCAAAAAGCAACAACAACGCTATGGGATTTTTTTTTCTTTGTTCTTTTTCCAGCTAAACCCGAACATTTCTCTTAAGACACTTTACTGCACCTGAGACGCTATAAAAATACCAGTGCTATAAAATACAAGATTGTTAATAAGGTGCACATCAGATATCATTTCTATGACAAAAAAAAGAAAGCCAAGGCTCTCAGCTCTCTCCTTAAACCTGTTGCTTCTGTTGTTAATTAAGCTTTGATTCCTCCTTACTGTGGATTTTGACATGGTGGCCCAGAATATTACTACACTAAGAAAACAGCTCTTGGAGCCCTCTGGCAATTTTACTCAGCTAAGGCTGTAGTTTTAAATAACTAATCTACAGTCACACAGCCAAAGATCAATTAGCATTAAAGAGTCTATGTCATTTATGTAGAAAGAGACCTAACTGCATAAGTTAAAGTCACATTCCTTGAACATCCCAGAATTGACAACAGTAGCCAAGGATGAAAATTAATCAAGATATTTAATACAGTGCAATCCATAGTAGTTTCTTAATTAAAATAACTGTGTGCATGTATCTGAGTGGGTTATCAATTATCACAAAAAGCAATAAACATTGTAGTGCTATGTAGAAAAATGTACAGCTGAAATTTAAATCTTCCCTACTTCCAAAACAGCTTTTGTCCATTGCAAATCAATATCACCAATTAAAATGGGAATAGTGACTACATTGTTGCAGTGACAAACACAAGGCTGGCCACACATCGGTCAAGGGATATAAATATAAATTGCAGAGAACTAAAAACCTAAAGCACCTAAACACAATAAGAATTCGGTGGTGGCTTATGACTTTTCCTTTTTTTTTTTTCTTTTTTTTTTTTTTTTAAATGCCTTACAAGACTTCTAGACACACTTCACCTGACTTAAAATTACAGACTGTTTTTCAGCTTATTTCAATTCAATATGGTCCAAATTTTAGAAGATGAAGATCCAACAGTGGCATTAGCATAGTCCAAAAGCTGAATGTTCGATTTTGCGAATACCTTTTTTACAGAAATTCAACAGCTTAAACTGCAGGCAATTCCCCCTGCTCCCCTTTGTTTCCTTGTGCAGCCCATGCTAGGCAGAAACAGCAATGCAACTCCCACTGCTTTGGGTTAAAATTAAAGATAAAGACATTTTGCTTTTACTTTCTCCTCAACACAACACATTTGCACCCAGAATAGGCAACCAAAGTCTTTTTTCAGCCAGGTACTGCTGTGGTTACATGGTTCCTGCCCAAGCTTCCAGCTCTTTCATGTCATCATCCTCTTCCTCTTCTTTCTTCTTACCTGCTAAGTAACAAAAAAAGCAATGAATTAGGAGTGGGAACTTTGACAGAATCCTGCAATTTCTTGATTATTTGCAGGACAAAAGCCTCTGCGCAACTAATCAAACTAATGACCACAGCACCAAATGCCATTAGAGAAAAAGAAAGCACACAGGACCTTTTTCAATTGAAGCAAAAGGTGCCTTCTGAAAAAGCCAGCATGGACTAAGCTTTCTGATGTCACCTCTTTAAATGGAAAAAGAAAACGGCTTACGTGGGACAAATGCAAATGTTCGTGTAGGTCTGGATATGTGCATCAGCAGTGTCTATCATTCTTCCATAATCAGCAAGCCTCAAAGCAGAAAACTCTGAGGTTTTGGCTTCTGAATCCCTCGGGGGGGACACACCTTCTCACAGAGAGAGGTCTCAAGTCTCCAGTTTTACAGTCTCTCTCTCAAACAAAATTAAATTACTTACTGCATCAGTAAGTCCAAAACACAGTACTCATTTGGTGCACTTTGAGGTCTAGCTATGTTCAGAATTGGGAGACCTTCAACTTTTGTATCGCAGTTCGAGCTCTTCAAGTGGCTGCAGAGATAACTGGCCTGAGCTACCCGGCACTAGGTATGTGCTTTTCCCCTCCTCTTGCCACGCTCACTAATAACTGGCTGGACGGGGATATTAGGCAGCAGTCGACATATGCTGCTCTTTCATTTTTGATTCTTACCAGGGAAGCAAATGCTGCTATTTTTCATAACAAGACAAATCCAGTCCCTGGGGATGAAAAGCATTAACTCAGCAAAAGGGTTTTAACCCAGAAATGGCTGCAATCATTTTGGAAAAATATCCCAAAAGTGGTCATCATTTTCAGACAGTGTTTTTACTTCAAAATAGACCTATGCTTCAAAAAAGGGGTGGGGGGGGGGGAAGAGTCAAATTATTCACACTCCAAATGGTTTGTGCCATTCTGAATGAAACATTTATGTAAGAGGGAATGGAGTCAGCTTTAAGTCAAACTCAAAACTTATTATTTGTACAAGTTCAGAATTTGTTTTTCCTAAATTAAGCTTTTCTGGTCTCTGTTAAACAAAAACAGCTTTTGCCTGAATTACTTTAGACGTGTTTAGCTGGCAGGCAACAGAAAATTTCTCTCATTTCTCTTATCCAGACCAAGTCCAAATCCAGACAGCTACTGAGACCAGAAAAGCAGAAAAGGTTGTGATCATCTTCCATTCAACAGATAAGGATGTGACAGAATCAGCTCTACTTCAGAAGACACACTACTTATTTTTAAAAGACATAGTAAACACATACCTACTTTGTTAGGTAAATCTGACCCTTTGAAAATCTGACCCACTGATCAGAAAAAGCCTTTAATCCCAGCATATATTAAGTCAATGCTAAGTGAAAAACATTTTTTGTTAAAAAATTAAAAAAAAAAAAAAAATCCTCCCCTCCAAACCCCAAAATCCTTCTAAATTCAGGACTTGTTTGGAGGCTTCCCCCCATGCCCCCCGAGTAAAAAGCAAGTAGCATGCTCTTTTAATACATTAATGGAATTCTAATTTTCATCCAAATGCAGCTTAACATAAATCCTGAGGAAAACTCATCTAGTAAACACATTCATAGCTTTTACAATTTTTATTATGTTAGGAAATGGTATGCTTACATAAGTCTTATATTATGCTGTACAGTTGCTTAAATATGTATATAATTATAATGCGTCTGCCTAGTTAGCAGTCATTACTACCTAACGTAAAAAAGGCATATTTAGTTTCAAGTCAGTGTTTTAATGTCCATGCCCAACCAATACTTAGAGAATAAACCTCATTAAAACATAGCTATGAAATATAAAGGTAATGCATATGTTACTTAAATCTATTTTCCCTGTTATTGGATCTGAATCTGGATTAAGTCTCTGATTTAAGATATTTTGACATAACTCACTCCCCTGCCATCAACATTTCTCAGCAATTCTGCCTACCGAAACAAAACTAAACAAAATAATGCAAAAATCAATAACTCCAAAATAAAGCAACTAGCTCACTAGCAACAAGCTTCACAGTATACCATCTAAAGCAGAACCTTGTATGTCAGTGTCTGCTATTTCACAGTTTCCTATCAGCCATGAAAAGGCAACAAGGTAATTACAGATATGTTGACCGACTGAGACAGTATTCATCCTCTAGCTTCTTGAAGGTTTCTCTTAGGCAAACACACTAAAGTAGAGCCACAAATTATACAACTTATTTATAATACACTAAGGCAGATTCAGCAAAATAGGGTAGTAAAGCTTCATATTCCATTAACGCATGCCAAAGACATTCCATCTCAGCTATATTTCATGAGACACCACTTCCAGTTCACAGAACAGTGATTAATTCAGATATAACAGCAGCTTTGAATTGTCTGTGTAAATACAAACATTTCTTGTCCATTCTCTGTGTAGTAACATCATCACACTAACTAGAATTTCCTAGACGTACTTGCTCCAAGACTAGCATGACCCGAACTTTGGTACTGTTTAGCTTGAGCACACACGCACCTTAGCTAGAGGAAGCAACAGCTGCCCCCAAAGAGAGGACTCTGATGACAGCCAGGTTAGTTCCTCCCAAATGCCATAAAAGCAGCGATCAGATAACATAAATAAATAAAATTCAGAAAGTATGGTATCTGGGTATTTGAACCACCCTGAGGCTAGTTCTAACAGTTAATTTTCACTCCACTCCCTTCTTTTTACCTCCTTAGTCTGTTTTTTCAAGATTACTTCCCTGTTGGGTCAGTAGCAACTGGCAGAAAGCTCCCTCTAGCTTCCTTTTTCCACAGCTCCATCCGGAGCCTCATCCATGCTATAGATCAACTGGAAGTGCTAGTATACAAAATAAGCGTTCCTGTATGCTAGCTATTAATTTTCACAGATCTAATGAAAAGCAGGTTACCCCCATGGAGAGACAGCTGTACCTGTAGATGTACCTCATCATTCCCAAAACAATTCCATGTGAAATGTCCGTGTTGCCTACAGCTGGGACTCTCAAATCTGCAGAGCTGGCACTTAAATGAATGTACTTGCTAACAAACCAAGACTGTTTTGGTAAAGGTATGCACATACCTGGCTTTGATGGTATTGATATTGAGGGCACATTTGGTAGTGGTACTGTCTCAGGACCACTTATTTCCAGCAAGTTTTTGTCTAATTCTTCTTGCTCTAGTTCCTCTAGTTCTGCCATGAGTTCATCCTAGTTTTATAAAAGGAAAAAAAAAAAAGGAAATGTCTAGATCAATGTCTAGATCATATTTATTATCAAGCAGATTTAGATGGTCATGTTACTGCAGAAAATAGCTTAAAGTCATAGGTTCAGGGCAAACTGAGAAGATGGGTCTAAATCTTCATCTGAATTCCTGTACCTGCTCTCTTTTGGGGAGTGCAGGAGGAAGCAGTGAAGAGGAGAGGAAAAAATTTAAACCCAAACATTCTCTAACTAGGCTATCCAGATCATTCTTAGCATTAAGTCAAGATCACAGCTGCTGTGCACACAGGTAGAAACAGCAATTAACAAGTTTAGAAGAGATTTTATATCCTAATACTATACCTAGACACATGCAACATACAGAGCTTGAGAAGGATTTTATTTAAACAGAGGAACATTCAAAGCATACCTCATCAAATTCTTCCCCAAATCCTACAGGCTTTGAGATGGCTGTTGAAATCTCATCTGCCAGTTCTTGCTGTTCTGCAATGTCCTGCATTAATTCATCTACTTTATCAATATCCCTGTAAAACAAAGGAAAGGGTTCAGTGCAATCAAGCACTTTTCCCAATCTGGCACTTAAGACTGTATTTTCTGGTTTTGTAGCAACACCATATCATGGTGTGAAATACACTTGGAATAAAAGTCTGAGTTTAATACCCCATGGTCGCAGCAAAATTATGCATATATATATATATATATATGTGTGTGTTACTTTTCCCTAAAAGCTTAGTAGTCATATGCCAAGACTTCACATAAAGAGGTTTTGTTTTGTATTATTAGCATTAATCATAATTTGCTCTATTCCCTGATCGAGCATTATTGAATTGCTTCTACAATACTTGCTTTTGGAGTAAGTGCAACACTCCCATAATGCAGTTTATCTTTAATTACTGCTACACAAACAAACTCTACTGCAGAGCTCCACTGTATAGGGGGGAAAAAAAGCACAAGTCTCCCTTTGAGGCTTAAAATTCTTGCTGCTGCTAGGTTTATTTGTAACTAGTACACACTCCCATTTGCTTCAAACTACCCTGATGGCATCTTTTGTTGGACAAAGACAGAGCATTTACGATTAGCGGCTTCATGCCATATGAAATGCTGCCAAACTGAGAAAGTGTTGGTACTTCACATTTTGGTCAATAAGCAAATATACCTAGTGTTTTTAGTCACATTTAAGTTCTAGTCTTTTAAAATAAGGTTTTGCTACTCTAGCTGTATCTTTGGTTATAAAACACTCAGCATTCAGCAGATCAAATGAACCACAAACGAAAGAGAAGGTCATACGTAACGATGCAGAAGGGAATGACTTACATGTTGTCATGAGCAGCTTTCATAGCTTTTGCAGCAAAACCCATATTCTTAAGCACCTCAGTGTTAGTGTTGGCATTTTCAAGGGCTTCCCTCTGAAATTCAATTGTTGATAACGTGCCATCTATTTGCGCAAGCTGCTTCTCGTACCTCTTCTTGCGCTTTAGGGCCTGAAGAGCAGCTGGACAAAAAGTTAAAAAAAAAAGTTAGGATTTGAGAGATTTGTGCCTGAAAGAGCCATCTGAATTTTGTACCAAGTGCCACTTCATACAGAACAACGTCTCACGTGTTCTAATTTTTGTCATCTACTTTTCCTCCTAGATTAAGTAAGTCTAACCATTGTGTTTGCCTCCTTAAACAAGATGAAGATTGTCAAAACGCCTTCTGTCCTGGATTGGAAGTGCAGTCGCTCTTAGCACACCACAAACCAGAGACTGTGCTACAGCAAACAGCAGGCTTCAATACGTAAGCTGCTCTATCTAAAACCATCTTTGTTTCCAACCCCCCAACACATCATAGCCCAGTTAATGGCGTAATGACTGTCAGACAAGGTTACGACGCTGCTGCAGGGTCCCTGCCAGCCAGCTAAACTTCTGTGCAGCTGCTGCGAGGAAAAAAAACTCATTCAAACACAAGCAAGACAGATTTTTTTTTAACCTTCATTTCTTAATGCTGTGAAATACATAAAGTTTGTTTATATGTACACATATTTGTACACATATATAAATACTTATTAATTACATATTACTCCTACAATAAGGTCTCTAGCAAGAGAGACGAGAAGAGCGATGCATTGGTTTAAACACCTCAAGCTTGACCAGCAACTTGCTGCTCTTGCACGACGTCTGCTCATGGTAAGCAACCCAAACTGTCCCAGCGTGCCTTTGCACAGCAAGAGCATCTGGAAGAGCCCACGCATGACAGCACCAACCCCGAGGTCTACGCGCATGGAAGAGCAGCCGGGGTGAGGGCGGGAGGAGGACTGGTCCAGCTCGTTGCACAGCCAGGCTTCTCCAGCTCCTCCTGCAACGCTCCGCTCCACCCACCTGGACAGGCACGTATCGAACTACAGAAGTACACGTACATGGTACAGAAGTCGACACCTAGCTCGTCCCCAGACATGCTGCCAGACAAGAGCTGGTTGCAAGTTCGTCCCAGAAAGGCAGACAGTGAATACAAACTAGGTTTATATGTGATCTTGCCTGTAAGTGGCTCTAAGTTCTGGTAGGAGCTGTAGTGCGGGCAAGACCTACCAAGCACTGAGCAGAGGCAGCTGAAGCACAAAGGTCAATATACCAGGGAGTGAAACATGACTATAATTAGGGTTTAAATGTCATTATGGTAACTCCAAATGACAGAATCAACTGCTGCTACGCAACCAAACACGGTACTTTCCTGCACCAACACGCGTTTCTAGTCAGCTGTAGACAATCTAGGGGCACTAAGTACAGCTCAGCTTCTCCAAGGTAAGACACTGAATCAAACAACTTCTCTTCATGGCATTTCTACTTCCCCTCTCTGGTACAAATCGACTTATTCTCCACTACGGAACAGACTTGGTCATTTATTATCTACTTTAAAAACTTAGGTGGGACACAACTTGCTGTCCTAACAGCCTTGCTCTCAACTTCTGAACTCAGCCCACATGCACGCTTCACTTCTTCAATGCTCTAACCCTTGTGAAACTCATAAGAGAAAACAGCCAACATGACGCAGGTACATGCATATTACTGCAACAGCTGTATCACATGAACATGTATTCTGCTGCAAACCAGCATCCTGGACCTCCCAACAGACTGTCACACGTGCACAGAGAATGGTGGTAAGTAAAGGCTTCAAGTCCTGGTACAAAACCTTTAAGACATTATCTCAAACCTTCGCATTCCCATCTCTGCTATGATTCCACAACAGATCTTTATTTTATTTCACTCTAAGTTTTGGAGAGGAACAGGGGAGAGGAGATCTTGACAGAAGACAGCTTTCCTTATCTCCTCTGCGAGAGGAGTGACAACTTTGTGACATGCTGAGTATGTTCCTGCAACACAAGCAAACTGGCTTGTCTCCTAAAAGTGGATTAAGCCTGCAGGCGCCTCATGTATTGTCAGATGCCATCTTGAACAGCTTGACAGTCCTTCAAGACAACATCCAGAAGCCTGCCTTACTCCTTTAGTTCCAAAATCGGTTACGAATACGCTACATTGTGTTACTTTACAATTACTCTAATGCATTAGAGAATAAAAAATTGCGAAGCTACAATTAAGTTTGCCAAACAGTTTCACAGTACCACAGGCTGATTTAATAGACACGATCAAAAACGCAAGCAAAGGTCTCTCCGCTTGTCCCAACACAAGCCAAAGGACTGAAAACGAGTCCAATGAGCAGCTTTCACTCCGGTGACTATTAAGTCCCCCCACTACTCTGGGGCCAGTCCAACATCCACTCACACCAGCGGCAGCTTTTCATTTCACCCAAGGGGGAGCCGGACTGGGGTTCTGTATAGCACAAAGCCTAACGGTTGCTCTGCAGAGTCAAGCGCGACACAAATATAATCGGAAACATTCCAGCTTTAGGCCAGATCACAAAGTGGTGAGCAACACATTACTGGTATATTTAGCCCGTTTAATATTTCATTAACTGCTTAACTTAGGCTGTATCAAGGTATCTTACTCAGAAAGATGAGACTGGTAACAGGCTGTGCTTATATAGTGACAGATGCTAGAAAGGAGTCAGACAGTGACCAAACGCTGTTTATTGAGGATTTTGTGCATCAGGGAGAATTGTTGGCAAGACCCAAGATTTTAAAACCATTATAAAAACCCAAGTAAAGTACTATAATTTACATACAGCTTCCCCACCATAGCTTTCCCTGAGAATAGCCACAGTTTATCTACATTTCATGATTATGTACTTTTGAAACAAGCTGTTCAGGTATCAAATATTGCAAGCATGAATGTAAACGAACTTGTGATCAGGAAATGTTTGTCAGAACGGTTGGGCAATCCTACCCCTCCCTTCCCCACGCAGCCAAGGTCAATGTACAAGAACTGCACTTCCCAGCCATTGCTTCCTTGATTGGGTTTTATAATTCCTTCCCTTGGTTAACTTCTCACTTGTATGTTAGGCTCCTGCTCAAGAAAACCTCTGGGATGCATCTGAAAAAAGCTCCGATGGACAAATCCTCACCAATATCAGATCCCAAGGCACTTTTCAGATGTGAAAGACAGGCTCATTTCACATCCCATACAGCCCCGCTTCCCTCAGGTCAAGGCTTCTGGTTTTACAGAAACGTGGCAGGAAATCTTCCAGCCTGCAAAAACCAAGCAGGGATCCCCCCGTGAGGCCGCAAAGACGGCGCGCGCCTCCCACGCAGGTTCGGGCTGCAGCACCGCTACCTACCGAACTAGCTGCCGAGCACCGCGAGCTCCTGCTGGTCTCGCAGGCGAAGCGCTGACCGCGCTCACATCCACGAAGATGGGAAGCCTGGCACAGACCACAGTCCAGGGGACAGCAACAAATACGCCAATTTCAAACGCTTGCTTTATTTCAAGTGAAAACTCAGAATAGATTTCTGGTATTTTCTAGACATGTTCCCAATGTCTTTGGGACAAAAGTGGCCAAGGACAGTATTCATTTTCCCACTCTCTAAGAAGGCCAATGCAAGGACAAAGTTTCCCACAGCCACATGCATCCGCATATACCTACTCCAGGGATTAAGCGGCAGAAATGCCTATATGTTTAGGCATGGAAAGAGCAGCCTAAAGGGAGTATACACAGAGCCAGTACGTAGCCCTAAGAAAATAAATGCAGGACCACGCATCCAGCTTCTGTGTCTGGACAGTTCAGGATAAATATTTAACACAGGCCAACTAACATCAAAGGCGTAAATGAGTTTCTGCAGCAAAGAAAGTCTCACACAACAGATTGCAGCTTCTTGCAGCTAAAAGCAAAGCTAAAAGCAAAATATCTTGTAGAACAAGATACTCAGTGTCAAATCAGATGATCACAACTTCCTGATTTTTTTTTTCAGCTGTGCTTCCTCACTTAACTATCTTGTTTTTTAATGTAAAGTTCTTATTTATAACTAGAAGATTTTATTAAACTGAAAAGATAAGAAAATACCAAGTTAATTGAGGTCATTCACATTCATTTCATCCTGCAAGTTTTAGCGATTCATTTCCCCACATTCCTCCCCCCACGGAAAGGGACATGCCTTTTACATTCAGAAATTTCCTTTTTGCGATTGCCAGCCGAGTCCTTTCACTGTGTCCCTTTCACAGACGCACCAGGGCACCCGAGTCGGAACGCAACCGCAATTCAGAGAGCGCCTTCCCACCCGTAACACAACTTAGACGAGACCGCTGCGCTCCGATGCAGACCCTTCTGCTTAGTATCCATCTCAGCTACTAAAACAAATTACTAAATTATAAAAAGTAAGCAAGGTTAATCAAAGTGTTTTCTTTTAATAATATTAGAAGTCACATTTATAGGACCGTTAAGTCTGTTTTCCAGCTCAGGTATTCCTAGAAGGGCAGGCCACAGCGCTACCCGCGGCTCGTAGTTCACACAGGACTTCCTAGTGCGGGAACATTTGGGGGCCAGGACCAAGAGCCCCTCGGACCTCTGCGCCCAGCCCACAGGGCCGCCAGGAACGGGCATACGTGAGGGGGAAGAACTGCTTCAACTCCTGCTTGAAATGTCAAACTAATAACCGCCTTTACTAGCACAAACACCAGGACTGACGATTTTCCATATACCGCTATCCCACTTGACAGAGCAGGACGACCCCTCTGAGCTACAGATCCGAGGGGACCATTCTGTCCTGGTCTATGGTGACTTTTTCTCTACTCTCCTATTTAAGGGTTGATTTCTGAAAACCGATAAGCACCTCTGTTGCTTTTTTCCTGCAAAACAGTCTCTACTATCTGCATAAATACATGCTGAAATCTCACGTATTACCACAGTAATGGTAGTATTTCACCTGCCATGAAGCCAAAGCTGTAAACACTTAATCTGAAAGGACTCATGAGCTCTTTTTTCCCACAAAATCCTTTCCCGCCATTTGAAGTACAGAAAAGAGACAGGGGCTACAAATATGTCCTCTGGCATCATGTTATTTCACACATATGACAGAGGTGCGTTTGAAGTCAGCGTCGCACCGCTCGGCTTCGCTCTTTAGGGAGACGGCCGGCACATCAGGCGGCCGCGGAGGGGGCAGCACCTCCGATTACACCTTCGCCGCTTCCCGGAGAGTAGTTACAGCAGCAGGCAACGTCATCTAACACCCAGCTGGAATTGCTGTGAAACTGCTTAAGCAGGCACTGCGACCATATATTAGGTTTCAAGCATTTCATCCTCTAACTCAGCCAGACGTACTTCACTCACGACCCAGGACCTGTTGCTAGAGAGAGAGATTTTTCTAGAAAAAGCTTAAGCTTTCCAACAGTGTGACCACTGGCCCAGACAGCTTTTTCCATGAAATACCTGATATTCATAGGCTCTAAGCAAATACGAACTGATGCTTGTTTTTGTCACTGCTCTCATCATGTTGCGTGCTATGTATTTCTTAGGAAAATATCTGCCACTGCGCAGAACGAAACCCCAAAGGACCCCGACTCTCGCTTGCTTAAGCGCAGCTGGCAAGTTCGGTGCCTGCCAGGCCGTAAACACAAGGCAGGTCACAGAACCGCCCCGGGTGGTTCTGCTCTCGGAGATGAAGGAAACGGGCCGGCGCTGCGGTGCCGAGCCGCTCTGCTCTGCTCCGTCCCGCGCGGGAGCGCCCAGGAACCGGCACCGGGGACGAAACGCCGCTGCTTTGACGAGCGGTCGCCGAACAGGCGGCGCTGTCACAGGCACAGCCTCCCCCCGCACGAAATAACGGCCCGGAAGGGCCCTAGACACCACGGAAACTTCGGCTCCCAAAAGCGTCCTCGCTGCGGGAGCCAGTTAGCCGGTTCTTGCATCGCCCCCAAGATAATCTCCAAAACAAATCCAACGATAGCAAACGTATTTGATCGTTACCTGAAAAGCTGGTTTTCGCAAGGTGATGCCACCTGCCCACCAGTAAACACTTAGTAGTTTAGACAGCTCTTACAACCCATCCTAACATTAATCTTAACGGGAGCAGCACGTGTTTAAGCCGTAACCCCAATATGCATGATGATTCGCATACACCGTTAAAATATCCTCTAAACGGTAATAACATAATAAAACTTAGTTGCACCACACTTGAATTTTAGTAACTTTTTCAGCTCTGTAAAACAGCAGAAGATTACACAGATAATTACGCACTAGGGAAAAGCACTCATATATTTATTTATAATTAAATTAAAAGACAACACTTGAAACTAGCTGGATGACTCCTGTCATCCATTAGGAGATGGTGAGCAGGCTCAAAGCGATCTGCTCCTTGTGATATGTTGATCTATCTACTGCCTTTATTAGCAGCTAAGATAATCAGACATTGGACCCAATTTTCATTCAAAGATTTCACCACAGAGCTCTGACCAGTTAAAATTGATAAAATAATTTATAACCTTTTCTCCACTGGCAGAGCAAAATAAAAGGACTTAGCGTTAACGAGAATCAGCTTCCAATCTCTGAAGTTTCTTTTAATACAGAAATAACTCAAAAGAGAATTTAAGCTTCCAGAGAGGGAAGGCAAAACCTGAAAAACAGCAGCCAAGTCAAAAGCAGTCAGATCTGGATTGCATGCTTTAATTACTTAAATGCAAAAAAGTATAAGTAAATTTAAGAAGAATTTTACAGCCTTTAAAAAAAATTTTTTTAATATATTAAAAAGGCTTTTCTGCTTTTTTTTGTTTTTAAATCTTCAGCTGTTGAACTGCATGAGACTAACTTGTTGTTTAAAATTTCCTAATTTTTAGAATTTCTGTGATAGCCCCCCCCCCAAAAAAAATTCCACAAGTTTTACACTTCCTGCTCGACCACGGTGTACAAGCAGCAGCCTAGGATCCCGTTATTACGCCCAGCACAACGGCACAAAGTGCTCCAGCACAGCTGATAAGCAGGAACTTGTGTTAAGGTTTTCAGCCACTGCTGTTTCTGATGAACGAACCCCCACAAGCAAGAGGTAGCCATTTCGCCACACTGTCCTCCTCGGTCAGGACTTGCAGTCTGAAAAGCTGCTCACCCAATAAACTTAATTTCACTTTGTTCTCAGAAAAGTCACCTGTAAGAATGCAATTTTATGTAATTTTTAAAGCAAGTATTTCAACCTGTACATGAACAAGCTAGTTATTATTAACAGAGCTGTTGTAAGGCTGATTTTCCTTGTAATATTTACAGCAGTTTTGTACTAAAATAATAATGTTCACTGTGATCAGAAACAAGCAGAATAAAAATATAATTTTACTAGACAATACTGCTTTCAGAGAGGAAAATTAATTATGAATGTCTCAGTGATTTCATCAAAAATCAACAGCCCTACTGCAAGCAAGTACTGCATATATGCTTGCAGGACAAGTAGCCTTAATGGGATATTTATGCATACAGCAATTTCATCAAATTAATGCTTTAAAATATCATTAGAAGAAAAGTATAGGTTAGAAGAAAAAAGCAAGAAAGAACAAGACTTCTTTTTCTATATACTTACAACCCCAGTTTTGCTAGGAAAAACACTTGTTTTAATTCGAAAAGAACAGGAGGACAAGTTGCTTCAAGGAATACCAGAAAAAATTTGGAATAAAATTCAGGAGTTTCACTGAATTGAAAAACATGCATTTCTACAGCAGTCCACACGTTTGTGAACCGTGGGAGTTTCATCCTGGCTGACGGCTCGCAACGCATTCACATACTACTTATCCTATCACTGCTATTGGGTGTCACAGCAAAAAAAAAATCTCAGTAAGAATCACATCCGATACCTAAAATAGAAAGACATCTCATCCAGCAGAGAATCAGAAGTTAATAGCTCGAATTAGTGCAATTGAGAAAAATCTAACCCCACACCTAGTTTTTAAGTTCTCTCTAGCAAATGAGAGAAGAAATGGCAGAAGCAGATACACCGCTGAGAAGGGAATCAGCTGTATTCGTGTAGGATGGAAAAGTTCCCCAACAACCTCAAAAATAATGTATATCAATTGCCAGCCATGCCAAAATAAATAGCGCAAGAAAACAGCAGCGGAGGAGCTTTGCAAATGAGTCTCTCAGCCCTCTAGCAGAAAGCTTAGACGCTAGAGATGCCCGAGATAATCAGCCTGTTACTGGGTAGCCGTCTTGCACAATACAGTGGGTATCCACCTGTAATTTGGTCAATGCAAGGAGGCATCATTATTTTTGCTGCTTCTGAAAGAGCGATTCTATCTTCCTGACATTTACCCAGGCAGAAAATTCAATCATTAACAGCACCCTTGCTGTCTTTGAAATGGGATAAACAAGAGGCAGCACTAGGTGTAAGAAGTAATTTGCTGCCTTGCCAGCAGCACAGTCATAGTGGCTTAATCTCAGGCAGGGACTGTGAATCTCTCAATCTACTGAGAATTAGCAAACAGCCTGCAATAAACTTCCTGAGAAGAGAGAGGATAATTTAAAGCAATTCACAAAATATCCTCCAATGTTACAAGCAGATAAAAAAGTAGATATAAATCCAATAGTGACAAATCCTACAACGGACAGCTTTACCTAACTGCTTTCAAACTGCTAAGCGTAGCCTTGGATAAATGTACTTCTACAGGGATGTGACAGCTCAGGAAACTGTTAGTTAGATGTAAAACATTCATGCTGGTTCAAACCTGACCCAGCACAGAGGTAGCCAGGCAACGTTAGCTTGCCACAACAGATCTGCAGCACATATCTAGGAACGC
Organism: Apteryx rowi; assembly: GCF_003343035.1. NCBI lineage: Eukaryota > Metazoa > Chordata > Aves > Apterygiformes > Apterygidae > Apteryx > Apteryx rowi. The sequence goes on along the minus strand of NW_020451223.1, from coordinate 197,426 downwards.
TCATCTCAGACCAGTTTTGTTGGCTGGGCTTACAAGATGCAGGAGCCGGTGACTCTTGACTCTCTACCGACAGCCCTAAGGGTCAGACAGACCCCTTTCAGGGTACCGTGGGAAACCAGACCAGTGTTGGGGGTACAACGACTAGAGAGCACCTTCGTCTTGCATGCTTCTGCCTGAGCATCGCTGCTTTGATGAGACCCTGGTAGCAGTTCTGGAAATACTTCCTGCCCTTCACTGGCTCCAGAAGAACTGGGCGGAGGACCTGCATCTTAGCCGGATTTCTCTAGATAAAAAGAAACATAAAGCCTTTCAGAGACAGTAACAACGTGCAGGCCCGTACAAGGCACAGACTGTAAAGGAAGAAATGAAGCATGGCTGCTACATAAATGACTAACCGGCTGCCCATTATTTAAATACCTGGGCACATCCAGGCAAGGCAACCGCAGAGTGAGAAGCGTCAGAGGTCCGAGAACAAACCAGATTTGATTTTAAGCACCATGGTGTGGAAGTAGTCAGGAGACACAGAGGAACTGAAGAACTACCAGCAATAGCATGGTTAAATTCAATTCATATCAACTCCCAGGCTAGCAGTGCAAAGCAGCATTATTGCTTTTCCGCTGAAGACCACTCGCTGAGATTTAGGATTTATAAAGGTTATATACAGGCCTAAAAGTCACTTTATGCTGAATGTCTGCAGGCATTACCATGTCTGTCTCCCTAATGCCAGGGCCTAAGGTCTCTAACAGAGCTCCAAGACAGCGGTTTGCAAGAACTGGCAGCAGCCCCCTGTGCCTTCTTTTGGGGAGATGCTGAGATTTTAGCAGGGAATTGAGACTGGAGTGCAGTCTTCAGTTCTCCACTTAACTTTCCATGGCTTTCTCCTAAGCATCCAATAAAGCTCTCAAATTTTCTCTTTAAAGACAGGCAACTATTCCCAGCTCCGAGCTTAAGCGACTGATTAAAGCTTTTTCAATAAAGCATCTAAACTCAGGCTGAAAATAAAAGGAGGTTTCTATCCTATGTGTATTTAAAACAATAAGATTACAACTTCCTCTTGAGCAAAGTAGTACAAGAACATTTAGTCTATTGTGCAAAAGATTAAACTAAACAATAAGGATTCCCGACTTAAAAATCTAAAACACACAAGGAAGAAAACACAAAGAGCATTCCTGCACAGCAGCCATCAAAGCCTTGACACGTGCAGAAGGAGCACTACCAAGACAAGCGGTCGCCACCAGCTTCACACAGCTACCAACCACAGCACAGCTCAGTACCCTGTTTAATCGTCAGCTCAACTTTCACGCCAGCAACGGCATTCTCAATACTCTGATACCAGCTCAACAGGTCCTACGTCTCATAGCTGGGATGCAAGGCAGCTGTACTTGAATTGTAATGCACTTCCTTATTCCAGATGAGTCACAAGTACTCATTTTCATAAGGAGTGCAGCAAGTGTGTTTCTGAAGGTCAGACACCATGATTACAGATCCACTTACTCCTGAAACAGTGACTAATTCTTTCAGGCTGAAATTTTACAGACTGAAACCTACTGCATTTGTGGCTCCAGAACCTGCAAGCTGAGTCACCTTTTCCTGTGCCTTGGCCATCTCTAGGCAAAAGACGTCCGTACTCCAGAGCGAAAGGGAGCTTCTTCAGCCTTGGAAGTTGATTCTTTTGCCCCTCAAACACCAAGGCAACAATCCTCTGGTCAATAATCCTCACTGGGATAATTCTGAAATGATTTGGGGACAGTTTTGTCCAGAAAACAGAAAAAAAAAGTCAACTACCATGAGTTCTGAAGCCCAAATGAGAAAACCAAGGAAGAACTCAATTACAGAGAAGGAGATGACGAGTTTGTTTTGAGGAAATCTGTAGGCAGGAGCTGAAGGAAGCCTAAAGAAACTGCTGGATTAACTAAGATAACCTAGGCCTAATGCTTCAAAGTATTATATCTGATCCATCTTCCAGAAGCAAAGCACATACTGTATTATCCCAGTTTTCAATATTTTACTTCTTGTGGTCTTGCATGTCACCGGATGATGGCAGTGAATTGTAAGGTATGTCCAAAATAGACTTACTCACATTATTTTTTTTCTTTTAAAATAAAAACAAGATATTTTTCTCAGATTGCTGGAGTATAGAATTCTCCCTTACCCTTTCAAACTGCCCTATAACTTTCATTGTTTAAAATCTGTACCTTATTTCACATCAGATTTCTATATTCATACATAATCAAAACAGAGAATTATTCAAAATTCAACAAATACTTAAACTTCTAGGATGAAAAAGTTATGTTCCATAAAGAGGCTCTTGGATTCTCACAGCCTGCAATTGCTCTCTATGGGTTTCCTTCTTTTATTTTGTGGTTGTTGAAGGTACTTTGTTAAAGTGACGTCTAATGAAAAACTGTATTCTTCCTCTGAATCTCTCTGCCAGAAATGCATCAGGGAGAGGATTGACTTTACAAGAACAGAAGTATCTCTTCTTAAGTATCTCAAAAAAAACCCATCTAATCTGCAACAAAAAAGAAAAAAAAATCCCCGTGTTTAGCAATAGTTTTGTGATTAAGTCACAGAACACAGAAGATCCAACTCTTAAGTGAGAGACTCATCTTAAACACAGCTAAAAGAATTTGAGGCCCGTTCTTCCTGTGGAATGAAACAAGTGACTGAGTAGGTCACTGTCACGTATTTTCCAGCTTTGGACAATTATTATTACAGTGTTGCCAAGCCAAAGAATTTTATTGAAACTGTCATATTATTTAGAATTTCTCTGACTATTTCATCTGGTAAAGCTATGCTATTTTGAGATGTGAAAATTAAAACTTTTAAATGAAAGTTCAGATTCTAACACTAATGACTATAAGATGGAAAAAAAAGTTGAATATACAAGCTTTTAGATGACCTAAAATTATAAAGCAAACAAAATGAACTGTATGTATTTTCCAAAACCTTTGTTTTTCCTGAATCAACTTCTAAACACTTAACTGGCAACACTGCAGTATGCCTCTCGAGGCCAGACTTTGATTTCTTTTCTAGTGAAAGTTCATACTCAGAGCGATCAACTCCAGAAGCTAGGTTTAGTAATAAGTCCTGGTACTGCAGTCCTCGCATCCCAAGGGTCAGCAGTGCTGCCAGGGAAGCACTTACCAGCCGAGCCTTTCCAGGACTGTTTCCTCCCAGGACACTGCACGTGATGAGCTCCCCGCGGGGATGCTGGCACGCCGTTTTATGGAGTCACCACCTTTGGGGGAGATGCAGTGACAGTGCACGGTTCCCAGTTAGCCCTTTACGGAATGAGGTTTGCTAACCTCCTGCCGGTGATGACAAAGGTGGTTTTACACCAACTTGTTTCATTTCACATTGCAACAGCCTCATTCTGCTCATACATCAGGTGCTCATACTCAGCCAAAGGAGGGTAATATCAGCTGTGGGGTAGTTATAACGTCATGAGCAAAAGTCGCCTGCAGCTTCTGACCACAACATCGTTTGATATTCCTGTCCCCTGACATTTATGTAACCTGAGTAACCTGACAGCAGACATCCAAGCCAGTTTGAGACGCAACTACACAGCCAAATTCACAAATGGTCACTTCCAGAATAACTTCGAGAATTTTTTGCTAGCAGGATGATGACCATGTTACCTAATATCTTGGTTTACCTTGTGCCTAAGCCAACCCTTGACTTCAACACAACAGACCTACTGGATGAGGGACTGAGGGACAGAAACCTGTTAATCTTGCATCCCATTCTGAAGCAATTGCTGTCGAGGAAGGAGCTGTAGTGGAAGATACGTGGCTATCACACCAGATAGGATCCTGCAGTCTGGAACAGCACAGTCCAGGATGGACTGTCAATTTTCCTGATATTCCTGCTGACTTTTTTCCCCTTATGCGGGAGAGAGGAAGGAGGTGGTACAGTGGATCAGACCGCGGGAGCACAGACTGATGAAGAAACTTGGAGAGGGGAAGGCAGCAGCCATGAAAGTCGGTACCAAGCTCAGTTCTCACTTGCTGCACAAGGATTAACACGCATGTCCCAGTGTGTGCAGAGGAGATGCCTGTCCTGGTTATCTGGACAACGCCAACCCAAACTTCTATGGTTCACGGCCAATCAGTTGAGAGTTAGGAAGGCAACAGCTGTCTGTGTAATCAGGTTATATTTAATTAGCACCTACAAAACAGGTTCTTGGCAAGGCTTCATTTAAGCAATGAACCAGCAGGAGGCCATAGCAGATTCTTCCCAGCTGGATTTCCAACCACGTGGACATTATGGACAGAACTATTATTTCCTTTACTCAAGCCAGGCATTGAGCTTCATCAACAGGCAACTTCTGCTGTACTTTGTTCCCACTAGCAGGAGGTCACTGAGGCCATTTCACTTTCCTCAACGCTAGCCAGCCTAGGAAGGTCCACCGTGCTCCCAGGTTCCTTAACTGCAAACTAGCTACACCCATACGAACAGACCTGCCTCCATCCGCCAACATCCACAGCAACTATAACATCACTTCTTCTCAAAGACTCTGCATACCTATAAAGCCATGCTCAATCGCAATGAACACCAGCAGAACTACCTCCTTATCACCTGCTGTGTGCTGGGGCCCTTCGTTGTCTGAGGGAAAGACAAAGGTCTGTCAACATCTGATGTGCAGCTTATTAATGATTCTCCAACTACAGCCTTTCCGTTTCAGCCACTTTGATCCAAGAGTTGCGTTTTGCTGGACACCTGGCTACATACTTCATGGATAGTGTGTTCAAGCACAGAAGCTGCTCTAATTTTCAGTTTTGCAAAATTATCCATCTTTAAGTGGTGTGGATAAACGACAAGATTTTACTTTACAAACCCCCAGACACGCACGCTTTTTCAGAGTCTTGCTGGCTGCAGCATGTCAGGCCACATCTTCCCCACTCGTACCACATCCTATGCAAAGTGTCTGGGACAAAGAGCACATCCTGCACCCAACAACTGAGAGGACAGTGATAACAACATTTGTTTTTCCAAATGAGGATTTCACAGGGGAGAGCAAAGAGCTGCCAAAACCATGGTGGTTTTATCCCAGCTAGATTCACAAAGAGTGTCAGCAACATGCCCCCCAAACCTGCTACTGCTCCAGCAAGTATAAGGGCCCAGCAGCAGTGCAGAGCACTGCTCCGAGGAAAGCCTGTGGCGTGCACGCAGGAGAGCCCGGGCTCCCAGAAAAGACAACACAGACACCGCAACACAGGCACACAGAACTTGTCCAGCAGGCGCAGACCTCTTGCAAGGATGTCCAGTAAGTCCAGCAGTCTGCCATGAGGCCTGCAAGAGCTTAGAGGTGGTGGCAACCTCCTTATTTAGGCTATTCATGAATGCCAAAGAACAACTGCACCGCAACGACAGCAATAAAAAATGCTTCTCCAGGATAGCACTGGCTGCAAACCCCTCTTGATGCAACACTGTCTCATCCCTTCTCTACTTTATATTAATCTCTTGCTCAACAATGAAGCATAGTCATGTCCTTCACCATCAGGTTAGGCCTGGAAGCCCTGAGATCCCTCAGGTAAAGCAGTGACCACTTTCACTTCTGAGCCCCAAACCTTCCTGAGTGTTACTGGAGAACCCTCTGGTGATCTATCTGCTCAGCAGTTGTAGGTTATGTCACTAGGCATATCTTCCCAACAAGGGGTTGCTACACAGTCCAGCCTTCCCCCAGCATCCCAGGAGGTTCAAGTGGGATCCTGCTGCATGGCCCAGATGATGCTGCACTATGAGCCCATAGCTTTTATTGAAATCAAGTCAGAACGAGATCAGTGTCTTCTGCACTGAGGCAAAGCCCAGCGTAAGTGTTGGCAGCAGGAAGGCTCCCATCTCCCAGCAAGCACTTCAACTGCGCTAAAGCACAGAGCCTGTGCTTCTAAAGGAGAAGGAAGTATCTGAAGACAGCCACTTCAGTGGCCAAAGGACAAGAAGGTTTGACAAAAAGGCCTGAAGGATACAAGCGCGAAGCCCAACAATATTCTGGTCTAGACAAACATTATATAAATCAGCATAAATTTTGCCAGTAAGAAACAACCTGGCAAAGCTTTCTAAATGAGCCTGAATAAGTAAAGGAGGGTCAAACTGGATTAGCAATTTGCATTATCTTCAAACTACAGCTTTGAACTAGAAAATGAAAACTTTAAGCCTGCTTCAGTAACTAGGGCTGGAGCTTAACGAGATACCAAACAAAATTGGTACTGGATGAATGCTAGATTGCAAACTGCAGTACTTCAGCACCTGCTTCACCAACATCTCAAATCATATTTGTGACAGAATGAGAACCTCAAAAAAACAAACAAAAAAAAAAACAAAACAAAAATACCCTCAGAACTCATGTCTACAACTCTGAGTCAATGGAGACTCCCTTGTACCAAAACTCTTGGCTTTTCAGGGCTTTACAGTGGTATCATGAACAAGGTTCTGAATTCATACACCACAGGACAAAATAAAGTTAGGGCCCTTCATACTAAAACAGCTCACCAGTAACAGCAGTGGGTTTTGTGAATCAGACCATCATGGTTTTTTGTTAAAAACTAACATTTAATATGTTTGGAGAGAAAAATTAATAAAAAGTCAGTGGCTGCAAACACGCCAGGTTTCCTTTTGATAGAACTTGACAGAACAGGAATAGAGGAAGGATGTATTACATCAGATACAGTTATCAAGATGCAGAATCTGGTAGGAACACACATTTTTTTGTTTTTGTTGGTGCTGCTGTTGAAAGTTCTTTAAAAGGTATTTGTGAACCCTTCCCATCCCTTCCAAATTGTCCTATACTATACCAATCTGTCTCAAAAAGACTCTGTTAAGTAAAGGCAGGATAGAGTTGCATACTGAAAGTTTACTCATTTTTCAACGCTTATTTAAAAACGGTAATTATCACACTCCTCCAAAGCCAGGTGCTTAATACTCTACTCCTGTTAATCTCTGGGGGTGATGAGAGACTCGGGCCAGCATTGCTTTCACTGTTCTTATACTGAAACTGTGTTTTACCGTTAAAGCACCTGAAGCTCAAAAGATGCATTTTAAATTAGACTCTGACTTAAAACACAGAAAAGGCAAACTTAAGTATTACAAAAAGGGCAAGATAATATTTGCTATGGAAACCCTGCTTCCTCTACACCTCAGTATCTTACTGATTCATGAAAACAAAACCAGGCTTGTGTTATTTGATTTTGGGACTAGAAATCCTTTTTCTTGCCAAGGGTCAAACAGGACCTTAAAAACATGTTTGCAAGCAATGCATTAATGTCTTTAAGCCAGAACCTAAAGGACCACACACACGTGGTCACAGGTCATTTGAGTCTCTGTCCGCAACCAGGCCTGAGGTTGCAGCTTTCCCTTCCTCGAATTCCAAATCATCGCAACATTTTGAACCACTGAAGCTTCTAACTAAAAAACGTCCACACCATCTTGCAGGCGTGCTTCTTTTTAAATAATGATCAGCTGGCCCCCTTGTTGAGAGATCTCAAGTCACCCGCAGATTTTATCATAATGAATATGTCTAAGTTGACCAAGCAGGGGACTATTGCCAGAAGAGGCAGAACCACCCTCCTCCTTCCAACCGCATTCCCGTCCCTCTCTTGTGCCAGCTCTAGCACTTGTGTGCTGCAACCCCCCCCCTTTTTTTTTTTTTTTTTTTTAAAGAGTTTTCAGTTGGATTAGCAAGCTGATCCAGCTCATGCATTGCCCACACAAATGATAAGGCCGACACAAGGGAAACGGAAGGAACGAGACACTACCCCCTTCCGGCAGTCACATAGTCTGAGATCAGCTGAAGCCAATTTCATAACCACACCAACACGGAGCAGTTTTCTATTTTTGCCAGCTTAGCTGAGCCGCTACTGAAAGGGACAGTTCTGTCTCCTCTCAGGCAGCAGATATAGTGACCATCAGCAACAGGCAAACTGATTAAGCAGACCAATGTGACATTAAAAAAAAAAAAAAGAGGTGGATGGTAAACAGAGTTAACTTTCCATCAGATGAGCTAGTTGAACTGACTTACCTATGGCTGCACTGTGATTTATTACAAGCCAGAGGTGGACATAAAAATCATGCTTTTTGGCTTCAGCTTACATCAAACGTCTTTTCTTGGTGGATGGGAGGGTGGGGGGGAAAGAGAACAGGAGCGTCCTTTCCAGCAAAATCCTGAATTACACAGCAGGAATCAAGCAGCGTTTTTGTATCCATTTTGAACTCAGTTTCCAATACCGAAAAAAATAGCATTGTATTTATTTACAGTGAAGGAGAACCTTTGACATCAGAGAAGAAAAACACGAGCTAACAGAAATTAGAGTTGACAGAAAATCCATAAAATACCAGTTTCCTGCTATAGCCTGAATATATCTACTAGCACATTAGCTCGATGCTAGCTTCTTGCTCATTCCAGCGTACACTGACCTAGTGTTCACTAACAAAAAGGTAAAATCTAGTGACAGACAAGAACATAACTGCATTGATTTATTCTGTATTTAAACACTAAAGTGGACTACTTCGAAAGTGGCACCCTAGAACAGCGCCAGGTTTCTCTCTCTACTGCAGGCTTTGCATCGAGACCCAGCTTGAGCTTGGGCTTGCTACCTGAAAATATAATGCAAAAGCACTCAGGAAGTCTCAAACCCAAAGCAGTTAGACAGAGGTCAAGGAATTCAACTCATTTTTGCAGTGTTAGTTTTCCCAGCAGCTTAGCCCTGAACTAGCTCATTGTGGGATCAGATGACAGCCACAAGGAGAGCAGCGGTGATTAAGATCAGCTTGAACCATCCTGCAAGTGAATGCTAAGTAGCAGCACTTCACAACCCTCGGCCAGACCTAGTCACGGAGCTTCGTTTCGTGAAGCTTGAGAAACTGATAAAACATCCCAGAGTTCAGGCAACGGCACCATATACACAAACTGTAAAGGAATGAAAGGATGCAGGAACTGGGTACTACTTCCAAACCATCGAACTTGCAGCTGCCCATTTCTTCTGTTAAGGGAAATTTACTTTCAGGACAGATTAAAAATCTAGCAAGATGCTGGCTGCTCACTGTTCCAAGCCACACTAGACTACTGTTACTTCCATTAAGTTCACTGAGAGGAGCAAGTCCATTACTCATGAGCAAGCTAGAGCAAAAGCGTTGAAGAGTTTCTTGAGAAACACAGATAAACACACACCTCACACTGTTTTCAAAAGAATATAGCCTAAACATTTACATCTGAGATAACACAAAACAAAACAGACACAAACATACTCAAAGTTCTTTCCAGAAGAAGGAATTTTAACTGCCATGTTTTCCAGTAACCCCTTTTTAGGCATCTAAAGATGGTCATTCTCCTCCTCAGCAGTTTTCCATCCCACAGAGAAAAAGTTATGTGCACATTAAAGTCATAACTGCAGGTCTTCCTAACACACTACAGTAGCAGCACAAATGCCTTTGCATCAACCTGACTCTTGGAGATTCTTGTCTTCTCCCTTCCCCAGGAATTATTCTGATACTGTGGATTAATGAGAAGGAACTGGTAGAGTAAAAGCAAAAAGAGTTACTATTTGTTAAAATACCAATGCTCAAGTCCCTTCAGAAGGCACTATAAACATAAAAATGCCACATCTGCACATTCAGAAGAGAACAGAAAGCCTATGAAAAAAGACACTTAAAAGTTGAGTGTCTCATGCCAAGAAACAAAGCAGACTAAGGATATTTATACCAGTTAGTTACTTATTTTAACTTTAGAATTCCTTGAGAAGCTGTGTGGTTATACAGCCTAGATATTTTAAATCCAGATTATGAAAATATATACATAAAATAAGCTTAGGACACACACACAAAAAAAAATAGGAGGCCTATAATAAGCTTCTGTGCTGTCTTTAGACTCCAGAAGTGCTGAAGAAATTATTCAATGAGCCTTTAGAAACTCCACTCACTTGGCATCCGAACAATTGTGCAGTGTGCTGGAGTCCAGAGAATGTTTCCTTTTGTTACTCTGAGTGTGCAAGACATATATCCTTCCTCTAAGGAAACATCATTCCACCTTTTCCAAGCTGCCTTAATTTTTCAATTCAGTTACTTGTCCCAATAGCACAGACATATATGTTCTACTGCCTGCTCTACCATAGCTGTTTTCTGTTAACATCAGTGAGACTGTCCAAACAAGCATTACATACATGCACCATTCATAGTATACTTCTCTCTAAATAGCAGGGATATACAAAACCCCCCAGAATAAAACCCAGAAGTCTTGGGCAAGTATAAAAGTTAAAGGATTCTTACAGTTGTATTTTTTGAAGGATGATCCAATACTCAAAACATCCCTACTAAGTTAATTTTCATTTATTTTTGCATAAAGCACTTAAACTATATGGAAGCATTTCCATTAAAAAGACAGACTTCCACATATAAAACAAACATTTTTATTTTCACTTAAATTATGGATTTTAGTGACACTGCATCAAAATTCACATATCTCTGGATTATAAAACAGCCTGAAGTCAGGGAGGGAAAAATCCTAACAATTATGTGGGAAAAAAAAAAGGAATAAGTTTGTTACAGCTCAGCTGATGAATGACATTTTGAACCCAGAACAAACAAACAGCCCCTTAGTCTGTCCTGAGGAGAACTCACTTCCCAGCAAGCTATCAGATAACCAGCTCCCTTTCCCAGCAGCTCAATAATAAAGCTGGCCTCTGGGTTTCAGAAGTCCTCTGGGGGAAAAAAAAAAAAAAAAAAAAAAAAAAGGTTGCTTTCTGCCAGAAAACTATCCCTAACCCTCCTCCTTTTCACAATTCCTCAATTACTCAGAGAGATCCCTGTCCTTCTGTGAGACCTCAGCTAGTCTGACCCAGAATCCCTCTACAGAACAGGCAGGTTTTTCTCCTTCCTCCACCCCAGAAGAAATTTAATCCCTCCAGTACCCAAAGTGCTTTAGTCGACACTGAAGGGGAGACACGAGCAGAACGGTATGAAGGGAGATGACATTACAGCGGAGCAAGATAAAAAGCTGGAGAACAAGCAGCAGTGGGAGGAAAAGAAGTTTAGGAGAAATTAAACAGGACCAATGAAAGACACAGGATGCTGAAACTGCAATAGAACAGGAAGGTTAGAAACACACACATCTTAGTTTTAAGCTTGTTACAAAATTAGGTCAAAAACCTGTGCAAGAGACTCATACTTATTTAAACTATTACAATAAGTTTCAACTGGATTTAGAAAGTCATTCAGTTAAGCAGATGTGACTATTCAGAAAGAAGATTCCTGTAATCAGGCTCTGTTGAGATCCTTAGGAAAAAACATAGGGCAGCAAGTTAGCCCTCTTTTGCATCTTTGTTGCATACAAATCCTCCGAGAATTCGTGAACTTGCTCCATTTGCACCATTATTCAAATGCAACACAAATGAGAAGCCCTGATACAGCACACTGGTTTGAAGTTTCAAAGAAGGCTTAAAAATTTGATTAAAGTAGTAATACGAAACAGAAACCAAGAAGAAACTATTTTTATGTCATAACTGTGGCCCACGTGGCAAGGACTAACTTAGAGTGCTTTGCTAGCTCTAAGTAACTCGCGTGTGCTCAAACACCTGCTTTACTCTGCCTCGCTGCTGTCCCACAGCACGGAAAGGGGTAATGTCAACACAGAACTCCAAACACGCTTTCCTGAAGATGCTGCATTTCATAGCCATTGTAACACAAGCAAGAAGCTTATTACAGCACTGAAGTACATCTGCTGACAACCCACTTCTTATCTTCAGGTTCACAGAAGATAAATTTATATCAAGCATCAATTGCAATTACTTAGCTGGACCTTCCCAGGGAGGCAGAGTTCAACTTGGCAAACACCAATGCCCAATAACCAATCCTAAACCAGGAGTTGAGAATGCCCCCAACACAATCAGAAGGTTTTAACCTAAACTCTCAATTTAAGCAGGGTCCTGGTAAAGAGTTTTGCTTAAAAAAAAAGTAATAATAATAAAAAAACAGAGCAGAACAGCAAGAACTACTCCGCAGCTGCCTCGCTCCTTCCCAGCGCGCAGCCAGCCCGCCGCCTCTGCTGGGGGTCTCCGGCAGCCCCGCCCGCCGGCGCCGCGAGCGGCCGCGCAGGGCCGGGCCGCGCCG
>NW_020451223.1:156377-184197 GCF_003343035.1 Apteryx rowi | reverse complement strand
GCGGTCGGCACTGCTAAGTGGTGGTGACTTGACTGCGAGCTCGTGTTTCCTCGGCTGAGTCACACGCTCCGCCTCGTGGGGCGGTGGACGCAGTCTCATGCTACGTGGCCACGCCACAGCCAGGTATAAACCTAAACCCGTCGGAAAATCTCACGTACCGCAGCCTGGTGCCCACCTTTACTGGGTACTTCTGGCCTCAGCTGCTTGCCTGTATCACCTGTAAAAGCAACAAACAACCCCCTCTCCTGTCCCAGAGCCGTGGTGAAAACACGTTAATTAATAACACACTCGGACAACTGCAGTCACGGTCAGCACAGGAAACCGCCCAGGAAAATTAATCATTCTGGCTTTTGAGCAGGGTTGAACTAGTATTCCGTAAAGAAGGCCTGGACCTATCCACCAAATGGTAAAGAGGAAAAACAACATAAGATAAAACACAGCTTATTGGGTAAGATGATAGCTTTTTTGTGCCCTGAGCAAACCAGAAAAAACACTGCACAGGCTAATATAATTAAAGACAGCATCATTATGTATAAGTAGGGAGAATCACAAGAGCTCGCTCTCATTTTTTACATCAATACTTCCAAAGCTCTTCTTGTGGCGTATCTTCAGAGAGATGCAAGGGAGCTCCTCAAACAAGTAGTGGCTATAGCAACAGCACATACTCTAAAAAAAATCCACTGACATATTTAGAAAACTCCTAGCTTTATCATCCCCCTTCCTTTATTGCTAATTCAAGCCTTTCATTCACACATTGTTGAGTGCACTTAGCCTATTTTCTACTGTTATCAAACATATGTAAAAGATTTCTAGAGTACCAGTCAGCATAGCATTTCATCATCCATCACTGTCCTCTGCTTAGGTATCAAAACTGGAGGCTGGAGAAAAAGCAGCAGAAAGCAGCAGAAAAAGTGGGTATGTTTAAACTAGAAACCCCACGCTAGACTGTTACAAACTGGCCATCCTAGGGAGGTTTGAACATAGTATATTTGAATTTGCAGTGCAATGAACAGTGTAAGTATCTCCTACACAAGCCTGGAACCTGCAGAACAGGAGCAAAAAGAGGCAAATCAACAGTCTACAGGAGTTTAACAACAAAGTTTTCTAACCAGATCCTTCCTCGTTCTGTCTTGTTAACTTTGTAGTATTAGATACAGAAGAAACTAGAAAAATACACAGAAGAAAAGTCCATTGAGGCTTACAGAAACCACTCTCTGAGGTCAGAAAAGCCCCCACACTGACATCATTAGAGACTGGGAGAGTACAAAGGGTGATAGTGTTTTACCTGCCCTTTCCTTACTCTCACATAAGCATCTGCTATCAGAAAGCAGACGCTGGGCACCGTGGACCTTTGTTCTGATCCAGTATCAGATCCAGTTCTTACATAGATGCTGCCACTTCATCCAGGGGATAGGTGTGGCCCTGCAGTACTGCAGGAAACTTCCAGAAAATGCCAAGATGCTTCTGACAGTGGGTCCGTACAGATAATGATTGCGTCTGAGAGGCAGGATTGAACCAGTCTTGTGGAATGGTGCTAGGGCAAAGTCAATGCTCTGAGCGCACAGTGTGCACAGCCCCCTTCCCAGCACGGGGAGCAACAGCACCTTAAAGCTGCCTGGGATGCACTCCAGCCTGCACTGCACTGCGCTGTTAAACAGTGGCGAGGCTCCGCATTAAAGGAAGCAAAAATGGGATTCCTAGGTAGAATTAACTCTTTGCCCTTAGCGCCTTGGGGATGACATACTACACAGCAAAATCTCAGTACCCGTGCAGTGATTACAGGTGTGTTATGCCTGTGAGAGGGGTATTACCCATTTTGGCCAGCAGAGAATAGACAGTACAGCTTGTGTGCATCTGAATTGACTCTAATGAAGTTAGGTTTTCAGGTGAGTTTAAATAGCTGGACAAGGCTGGGACAGCAAGGAAGAAAGAGGATTTCAGGAGCTCCTGGCCTGCTGTGATGAGCCAAATTCCACGCACGACTGCTTGCTGCATAGAGAATAGCGCTGAGTACGGCACATAACTCATGACGTCTCAGTGATAGGATGTACTTTTTCTAATTAAATTCCCTTTCCCACAGGACTTCCCTCCATGTCAAAATTTAAACTGCAGGCAGCATGGCTACAGAGAAGGGCTTTGTTTTGTTTTTTAAATAACTGCATTTTTTTTCCTTTTTACCAAAAGGGCAATAAGGCTCCAGTAGTATATGCCCAGGTTTGTAGGGACTGCCAAGACCTGGAAGCAGCTGTGGAGCCAGCTGCCAGGTGTGCTGTTGCTCCTGTGCAGCCAGCTCAGCTGGGAAGCGGGGGGACAGCGGCTGCCACTCTCGCAGGCAGTCGCTCATCCTTCCCTCCACAAATCCCCTGGGGTTGGAGCATCCAGCAGACATACACGAGATGCTCATCCACAGAGCTTCTCAAGGCAAGAGCTGTGCCATCAACCAGCCCAGTTTCCCTTCTGATCTATTACTTTATAATCTTATGTGCAGTCACTTTCAAGTTTACTCTAAAGAGAACAATCATTATGGTCAAGATAAAACTGAGCGCTAGTGAAACAGCACCGCACACACAAATGCACATCGAGCAAATAGTGCAGCGTCTCTCAGCCCCTGCCTCCCAAAGTCACACGCAAAGCTGTTTTGAGGCTCTGCTTGCAACTCTTAATTACATTCAGGGTAGCCAGCAAAAAACAGTTTTCAGCATCTCATTCGGACTGGCTGCCCTGTGATCAGGACTGGTGGAAAGCAGAGGCCAGAAAGGAAGGGAATGCATCCAGACCTTTCCTCCTGGCTGAAGGAGTGCTCTGCCCACACACTATCATCTCAGAATAGACCTGACTGCAATACTGTAGCAAGCACAGAGGCCACATAATGACACCGTACAGGATGGGTACAGAGGAGAGGAAAAGTATATTTAGCAACCCATTTCCTGCTGACTGTTCCCCTCCCACGAGAGCCAAATACCTAAAACAAACATTGTGGGCAAATAAACTGCCCTTCAAAGCAGACAAGAAATTTTGCAGAAACACATAGGTAGGAACAGCTGTCTGGATGTCTCTGTGCAGGTCCGGTCAGAGCAGGATGCTCTTGTTGAGTTTTGAATATCATCAAGGACGGAGATCTCACAGCCTCTCTGTGCCCTCGTTCCAGTGTTTCACCACCCTCTTGGTAGAGCTTTTTTGTTTCTTTACACTGAGTCAGAACTTCCCATGTTCCAGTCTGTCCCCATTGCCTCCTGTCCTGTCCCTGTGCACCTCTGAGAAGAACCTGGCTCCATCTTCTCTACAGTCTCCCATTGCTGGTGTAGACAGCAATAAGGCCTCCCCTTAACTTCTTCTTAAGACTGAACAAACTCAGTTCTCTCAGCCTTTCCTCCTAAGTCCTGTGCTCCATTTCCTAACAAACGCCAATGGCTGGAAGTACAGAAGCATCACAAAATAGTGAAACAAGCAAAAAGTGAGTTAGGAGGGGTTAAAGAAGATGGAACTGAGCACAGAAAATTGGTGATAGGAACCATCCTGACAGGCACTGTGTGATCACCTTCCAGGGTGACAGTGGTCTTAGGACCGTAATTCATCATTAGGCTGGATGCAGTCTGGAAGAACATGCCATCAGGAGACAGATGTCTATGATGGGCAAGACACCAGCACACTCTGTCCCTGCAAATTGCTATTACTAGATTTGAGAAAAATGCACTGCAAGGAGCCAGGAAGAGCATTTGGAGGGAGCTCAGGGAGCTTCTGGACAGGCGTCGGGGTGAGACCAGTCAGAGCAGTAGTGCTGGGCTGACTGGTCCAGCTGCCAGAGACACACACAGCTCCCCAAGTGTGACAGCAGGAGGGAAGGTGGGAATCCACGGCCAGGGCTTCAGTACCCAGAACTGGCCCAGCCCACACTCTGCCTCGCACCACCACAGGAGAAAGCGACTGCAAATGCAGACTCCTGAATCTCCAGGCGACTCAGTAGATCATCACACAAAATCTGCCAAGAAAGGCAAACTCAGCTCAGCAGTGGAGAGCACAGCACAGGGGAAGCATGTCCTGGCTGGAGCCAGAGGTGGCAGCAGCATTCTCCAGCCTAGTCGAGTCCCCTTTCTCAACAACCGAGACTCTCCTGCGGCAAAATAAATCCGGAGGCTGAGAGTGGAGCAGCAAGGAAGAGGGAGCCCAGCAGAGAAGGGAGCAGCACTCTCGACAGCTATCCTACCTACCTTGGGCCCCAGACCAGCCGGTGCAGCTCCTTTACCAGCATTACACGATGATATTTCAGTTCCCTCCCATTAGGCGCCCCAGGTTCAACGCGCCTGTGCGCCGAGACTCCCCGGGCCAGCAAGGCATCACAGAACGCTTCAGTGAGAAAGGACAGTAAAGAGTTAGGAAAAGCTCTCTTACAGCCTGGGGCAACAGGCACCTTTGGCATAACAGGAAGATGGAGCAGATGATTTCTCCTGTGGTCTCCTGGGCCGACACAGACCATCAGCGCTCCCACTGATCAAGTGTCAACAACTGAGCTTGAACTGGATGTAAGCAGGGAGGAGAGCTCTCCTGTGCCTTTCCCTCGCACAGTCCTCACTGTAAGGGCAAGATTGCTGGCACTGCTTCTTCACCCCTTCTCATTCTGGAAAAACATTAGAGGAAAAATAGGTTGCCAAAACAAGACACTACTTGGAGCCCAGAGGGAAAGGAATAGGGAGGGATTCCTGCTTGGGAAATCCCAGAACAGAAGCTGAGTGGACAATAGAAACTGTCCCCATGACACAGGGCTTTCTTGCTCCTTGACTACACTGACTACCCACTTGCCAGTGGTCCACTGAAACCCTAACAACTGGCCCATAAAACTGAGCTAAGGAAATCTGCAGGCTGGGAAGCAGCTAACAGAGAAGAAGACATGTACAGAAATACCCTGCAGGGCTGATATTAGAAAACTGGTTCCTGGGTGCATCCCAAGTCTCCTGTGTGACCCTGAACAGATCACCTCCACGCCTTAGTTTCCGCTTCTGTACAGAGGAGGGGTCAAGAAAGGAGGTGTCACGTTTACTGCTTATGAGAATTGACTCCTTGGTGTCTAAGGCACTTTGAGATCCTTGGATATGAAGAAAAACCGTGAAAAGAGCAAACACTGTGGAGAGAACACCAAGCAGAGAGAAGAGCCAACACACACACATGCGCTCAGACCTGTCACCGCCACCTCAACACGTAGCTGCTCCCACCCACTGACTCCACACAGCACTTCAGGTCCACGGTGTTTATAACACAGGTAGTACAGACAAGGCAATCTTTCTACTGATAGAGCCAGAGAAGAGAAAGATACCAGACATGTCATTCAGGGTATTTCTGAACAGTGTTCCCAAAGGATCTCAGGATGAACTTGCTTCCACTAGGAAGGATCATTTGTTTGCTCTTGGAAAGGCCACCCAAATACTGGGCAATACAGATTTTAGGCCAGAAAAACCACAGATGGGATAGGCTGTGATTTGCAAAGCCATCTGGTTTCAGCAGCTCTGTTTGTTGTGAGGCTGTACGCTCCTTCGTCTCACCCTGATTCAGGGATCTTAGTCCTTCTTGCCCTAGGCTGACCAGTGATGTAGAAGGACAAGATAATATGGAGCTATTCCCTTCAGTGCCTTCTAGCCATCAGTGGCTTCCAAGAAGTCCTTTGCCCAAGGAAGGGAAGAACAAGTGGAAATGAAAGCCACTCTCTCTCATATCCATCTACCTCGCCACAAGAGCTTTGGTCTTTTTCACTGTGATAATTTTCACCCCCAGCAGCAGGCCCCAGCCACACAGTGGCCCTACACATCATCACTCAGTTGTTTGGATGTAAACAGGGACAGCCAGCATGGTGCAGGGGCCGTCCGAGGCAGTCTGCAACTCTGCTAGTGCCAAATTGGACGCAATGCTGCTGGGCTGCCCGGGAACAACAAGGTCCGATTCAGCAGCTCCTGACCCCCCCACCACGATGGACAGGACGGCGTCCGACTCCTGGAACTGTTCTTTGTTCGGGCCGCCCTCCCGGGAGCTTTCCCCAGCGGCACTGTCCTTCAGCTCTGCCAGGGCCAGCTGGTTGGGGAGGGAAAGGCCCGCCTTGCGCCCCCGCGCCACCCGCTTCTTCTGGGGCTTCCTGAGCTGCAGGTCTTTGTCCTTGGGTGAGCCCAGCCGGCACTTGTGGTCCTTCATGTACTTGTGGCGCGTGAAGCCTTTGCTGCAGGTGGGGCAGCGGTACTTGTAGTTGCCGGTGTGTGAGCGCTGATGTTCCATCATGTGGGCTCGTCGGCTGAAGGACTTGTTACAGTACTGGCACTTGTGGATCTTCATCCCTGCACAGAGCATTGGAGGAGAGAAAGCGCCGTTAAAGAACCCTGCGTCAAAACGCAGATATTCAGACAAATCTGCACCACACCAAGGGAGGCCATGGCAGCTCTAGCTCCTCTTCCAAGCATCCTAACACATACCCTCTCTCCCTCTCCTACCCTGCAGCTTGAAACAGCCACCTCCTTGCCCAAGCAGCCACTTGCTTTTTTGGTTTGCTAATTAAAACAACCAATCAACCCTCCCACCCCAACCCACCCCTGCCATGGTCTAAGAAGACACTGTGCCAGGCAATCAGAAAAGTCGGTGCTGCTACACCCTGAATGTCAGGGTTCAGGAAGGGTTACAACATTAGTCCTTGCCTCCAAATAAGAGGTTTAAAATATTAGCAGAAAAAAGTGTCAGGTGATTGTGGTGAAAAGACAGAACAGTCTTAAACTCTGGTTCTTTTTCTTTTCAAGTGTATTTGGTAAATAATAAAAAAAAAAGTTTCACTTTTTTTCTCCCAAGTATGGGAACATTCTGGTGTTGGAAACACAACAACCACTGCACTGTCAGCACAGTTCCATCCGATCTCCCATTCCAAAGCTTTGCACATGACAGGCACAAGAAAAGACACAGTTTTACCCCAACAGACAAAAACCACAGAGTTCCCTAGGGCCCAGGAAGAAATGGTTTGTCTTTATTAGGAGCAGGAGCATCGTGTTTGGAACATAGAGAGAAGGGAGTTGAATCCCAAGAGCTCTCCGCTTGAATAGAAGATATTATCAGTGAGGAGTGGACAGATCACTGTGGTCATTCATTTGATAGTGAACACTGAATAATCCAGCACTGCCTCAGAGTCTCACCCCGCAGGCCCTGCCTACAGATTTATATTGCTTTAGGAAAGAGCCAAAAGCTTAGACACAGCTGTAAAACACAAGCTCACATAATCAGGCCTGCAACAACAGAAATAAAAAAATATAAAGCTAATAAACGGTATTAAGAATTTAGGCTTACGTATGGGAAACATTGTACCATATGCTGTGGAAAATCTCCCATAAAACTACACAGTAGCTGTGTTAGCTGAGGGGTGGGTGGAGGTACACCGTGGGGAAACCATCTGCAGGGAACATCTTGCGCTTCTGGGGGGTCACAAAGCGGAAGCACTTTCACCATTTGCCACCTCCTGTTTCTCTGGATTACTCCTTCTGTAACATGCTCCCCCAGTGTCAAAGCGAGTCCCAACAACTTCTACCTTCCCAACTACTGGCAGCAAGGGCAGAGGCCAGCTGCACTTACCTGAATGGGACAGTATGTGAGCTTTCAGCTTGTCAGGCCTGTTAAACTCCTTATTGCAGCCTGTGTGGCTTCTGGAAGAATAACAAACACCGGTGAGCAGCATGAATCAGCTGGGGATTGATGCACAGAGATGCTCAGCCATAAAGAGATTCACAGCCCTTCTCCTTAGCAGCCCCCAGGTGGATCCTCAGGTGGACTCACAGCAGGAGCCACACTATTCCAGCCCTTCTGGAAGGGGCAAGGAATAAACAGACTGCTACAGGGACGCATGTGACTTCCACTAGGCTACACCTCGCCCTTGTCTCACCATGAATGCTCCTAAAAGCAGCAGGTTCAAGATCCCAGCTGGAGGCAGAAATATTCTGGAGGGAGCTGCAAGTTGGTTGGAGCAGGGAGAAGTCAGTCAGTCTTGGCTGTCTCAGAGGACTCATGACTGTCCCACAGACTTGGGAGGATGCACCTCCTAAACCTGACTCTCTTTGGCTTGTGCATTAGCTCCCACATTGCCAAGTGCTTTTTGAGACCTGACAGTTGGGAAGATCACTTCATTCAGCATTTTGTGCTCAGATAATATTCCTTCCTTTCCCCAGTGCTCCCCAAGTGCAATCCCCAAAGCCTCCCTCACAGGCAGGCATTATTTTACACAGGTTGATGAACTGAGGTGAAATGATGTGGCCCTGCAGGAAGTCAATAACAGGAACTGGGACTTTTAGGTTCCCAGTTCAACAGCACCCAGCATTACTGCCTCCCCAAGAAGCAGTGGGTTGGCAAATGCAATACACGTACTCTAGGAGACCTACAAGAGACGTTCCTTCCCTCCCAAATCCCTTCGTGACCCATTAAGACATAGCACCATGCTGGAGACACACTACGTACGAGAAGGGACATTTATACTTCTTGAAAGGCTCGTGAATCAGCATATGCCGCTTGAGTTTATCCTTCCGATTGAAGGCTGCATCACACACTGAGCACTTAAAGGGCTTCTCTCCTGTGTAAGAAACCAAGAGACCAAGAGTCAGGGAGAGCTCAGTGACACAGGGCTGCTCTCATCATGTACAGGATTCACTCTGGCAGAAGAGCCAGTCTTTGCTTCTCTATAAGCTCTCCCAGGTTTCCCTAGCCTGCCTGATGGATGCATGGAGGGATGGCTACAATCCCCATCGCACGCTGCTCCTCCTCCCCAGGGCCAGCTTCCTTAGCTTCTGCAACCCTGGGCAGCAGGGAAGCCAGCTCCATGTCCCGCTCCTACCTGGTGCGGTACTGGGCATGAGGCTGATCCAAAACCATATATTATTACAGATGACTCATGCAGTTGACTCTGTCTTTCTAGTTATTAGGAAAATAGCCAGGGCATTACTGGGTGCAGCAAGGACTATGACGTGGAGACACTGAGCAGTAGGCACAGGCCAGTTTGGATCCAGCAAGGCCAACAGTGCACTAGAACTGGTAAAGTCTCTTGGGCTTAAGTCAAATTATCCAGAGCCACCCAGGTGTCACCTCTGCACTGTACTCCCAGAATTTCTGGGTCCAGCCTGGGTGGCTCCACTACACTAATGTGCATGGGCCCAGCATCACCCCCAAAAGGCAACCCGCTTCCAGCCCAGAGCAGAGCGTGGCAGCTGTACGGCTGCACTTCCGTGGCACTGTGCCTGGGATAACAAGCCCTGACAGTCCCAAGCTGGCTCTGTGTCTGCGATCTGGACAAGGTGCCCAAGGTTACAGCTCAGCTGAAACGGGATCACCAGAGAGCTGGGAAGAGGCAGGTCCTGATCACTGAGCTGTGATCCTGAAACTTCTGTCCCTGGAGGGCTGCCAGCGGGCAGGGAAGGTGTTCCAGCACCAGTGGCGCCCATACCCGAGTGGATGTGGGCGTGCAGCTTGAGGTAGTGCTCCCGGCGAAAGAACTTCTTGCAGATCTGGCACTTGAATTTGCTGCCCCCGCCGTGCGTGGGGATGTGTCGGCGCAGATACCTCTCACAGGGGAACACCTGTTAACACACAAGAACAAGGCTAAGAGCCAGCATCACGCAAGGGATATCACTGAGCCTGCATGGTCAAGGGAGGTGTAGCCTATATAAAAAGCCAATGAAGCCCATGGTGACTGCTTTCTTGGAAAAGAAGCACTGAGGAAATCTTCAGTTTTGTGTAAGGAAAATACAGATACATCTTTTTTTTTAAAAGAAAACAAACTTCTTATCCTTAAGAAACACAAGCCAAAACCTTGCTGCTAAATTTTAATAACACCATGGAAGTACTGAGGACCAGCACCCCAGACGGACACTCTGTCGGAGCCATCAGTAGCACAGGCTGGGCAAGGAACCCCAGTCGTTACTAACTTCCCACAGTGCTAAATTTATTGTGCACTTCCCAGTCATCTGTTACCAAAGGCTCCCAATGCAGGCGTACTCTCATTCATGGTCTTTATAAAGTCAGTGTGAATGGCTCCTTTGGCTAACGGGGACACTGAAAATACCCAAGCTAAGTGAATGCCTAAAGAGATCGCTGCAAGCACGCATCGGGGGGAGCACAGGAGAGCCAGGAGGTCTGGTACCCAGGGCTGTGCTCTCACAGCATCTCCAGAAGTCAGCAATATTAGTAAGAACACAAACAGAAGTAAAAAACACTGCTGCAGATAATGGGCTCTCAAAGCCCTATTGCTGCTGCTGCTCGAAGTCCCACCCAGGCCCAAAAGGGCATCTGTCACCTGGTGGGGGGAGTGGAGAAAAGACAGGTAAAGAAAGATGGGTTACTAACCATGGCAGGAGTGCGTTTCCCCTTCCTGAGCTACCTCAGTACAGAGTGGTCACTCCTTTGAGATTGTCCCTGCCCCCACTGCAGGATTTTCATTTCCTTGGCTATAAACAGAGGAGCAAGGGTCCAAATTTTAGTCTGGATTTCAAAGAATAATTTATTAGAATTCAAACCCCACAAAATTCTGCCCCTCAAACCCCCTTGGGGTTCATGCTGAAGAGAGTATTTCCAGCCAAAACCTACCCGGGCATCATTCCAGTCCCAGTCACATCACTCAGACAGATTTCTCTTTTCCAAGGACACAGAGCATTCATCCAAAAGAGGGGAAAATGGGGAGACCCAGAGACTTCTACTGTGGTGGGAGTTGAGGAGAGCAACGTGGGTGTCCAGGCTCTCCCAGGACTTCCCAGACGCAACCCTTCCAGCCACAGGTAGCCAGGCATGGTGGGTCAAAGCCCTTGAGACGCGTGGCACCGACGCTACCCTAACACCTCCCCAAAACCTGCCTCACTTTTCCTGGCACGCCTGCTTCTAAGAAACAAGGATGGCAGCCCAGGGTGTAAAGTCCTGTGCTGTCAAAGACCCGAGCCAGCACCACACTGAGTGTGTCAAGGGTGCAAGGGAGTTCGGCTCTTTGCACAGCACAAGCCCAATGCAACACATGGGCACACAGAGGGCTGACAGGGAGAAAGGTCCTCTTGCAAATCCTGTGCACCAAACGGGGCCCGGGAGAAAAGCCAGCACTGTGGGGAGGAACGTACTCTGCACGAGAGAGGCAAGAGAGCCGGAGGCCAGGGTGCAATCACCTCCGTCTCTCTGAAAAGCACCTCATGAGCCTGCCAGTCCGTACTGAGGTAGGAAGGGAGAGGAAAGGGAGTCAAGGGTTCCCATCCCCCTCAGAGCCCTAACTGCATGGCCAGGATCGGCTCTGGCAGCAGGCACCCACCCACCTTCTGGCAATGAGGGCAGGGAAAGTTGTGCGTTGCTGTCTGCAGATGGTGCTCCAGGGCTTCCGGGGTGGAGTACTTATTTACACACTTCACACATCTGAATGCGGAGAGAAAGGACAGAGCCTGTGAACGAGGCTACCGCCGGCAAACCCCACACCGCAGGCAAACCCCACGCTGGGCTGCACACACCCACTCACCAGCCACCTTCCAGGTTGATTTTTGGCAGGGATGGTTTGGTACGGACGATACCAACATCGAGACGTTCTGAAACCTCCACAACCCACATGGCCAGATCACACTCACACTCAGCTTCCTTTGCAAAGGGGAGGTGCTGGAAAACTGGGTGGAGAAGCCTTGAAATTGCTAGTCCTCTGCCACACTAACTCCTCACATTATTGGCATGAGAGCACCCAGGTACCCAAGCACATATTTCATGGTTTCCTCATGAAAACAAGCCCTAAGTAAAGACTTCACCTTACTTAAAACATCTCTTCCCACCTTCACTGCCAGAAGATAACTGCTCCCAGTGAAGAAGTTCTTGGGTGACTGCACAGCACAATGGAAGTGTTACCCATGGTTGGGGCAGCCACAAGGCAATGTTCTCCCATGTGGAGTTTCCAGTATCTAATAAAGTTTGAGCTCACATTGCTGCCTCTCCCGCACCACCAAGGCCCTCCTCCACCTGCTCACTTATTCTCATAAATCTTGGCAGTATTTCTGAGACCTCCGCCAAATCTGACCGATCAAGGGCAATGGGTACATGCATCGTCAATGATGAACACACAGGCACTCACACGGTGTATCTGTTGTGAAACCTCTTTTCCTTTGGAGATCAGACTAAAACCTCCTCAAACATAAGAAGGGTTCTGATCTCAAAAAGGATCACTGCTAGCAAGCTGTAGGATGAAGCTCCCCAGCACAAGAATAACTAGAAATTATGGCCCAACTAAGAAGTAGCAGATACTTATTCCGTGAGGCTCCTAAGTGACTTCCAGTATCTACTGGACCTCTTACTCTTCCTGTATGTACCTACATGCACTTCAACTGTTCCCAAGTGCTGTTCATGAAACATTCTGACATTTCCCCTCTGCATTAATAGAAAGGCTTTCCCAGGCAACGGTCCCCTTTGCAGCAAGAGAAAAGGAGAAATAAGTCTTTTACCTGGGCACAGCTTTTACAGCCCTCACTTCCTTCACTACAGGTGATTAGAGAATCACAGAAGACGGGCTGGGAAGGGGCTCCCCTAGGTCTCTCACCCAGCCCAAGGCAGGCTCAGCTGTGCCCATCTCACTCTTGGCCCCTGACAGAGGATCTGCAGTGATGGGATCTTCCCATGCAACCAATACCAGTATTTCACTGTCTTTCCGAAAGATTCCTTGCTGGAATTTCATGTGACTCCGCTCCCTGTCCTGTCTGCCACTCACATGGAGATCACCTTTTGCTTTTGCTCTCTTCAGGACACTGTTAGCACCTCAAACCAGCTCACATTCCAGGAGTCAAGAGTGAATTATAACGGGTCATGCTCTCATAGCATCCTAAACCTCAGGTCCAGGTTCTGCGTACAAAGTGCTCGGCCCTGCAGCCTGGTGGAGGGACCCTCCCATTGCCACTCGGGTGCCCAAGGGAACCGCGGCTGCTGAACACACAGCCCCCTCCCCCCTCTAGGGTCCTGACAGCTCTCAGCCAAACACGCTCGGCACGCACTCGCTCCTACAAGCCTCGTAAGCACCAATTGCTACTGTACTTGTACACGGCCACATCCTTCTTGGGGCTGTGCTGGGGCAGCAGGCTGTGGGAGTACTGGTGGACACCCAGCTCATACAGGGAGGGGAAGTCCTTGCTGCAGAGGTGGCAGCGATAACTCAGCTCTTCCTGGTGGCTCTTGATGTGCTCAAGGAAGGACTCCAGCTTCTGGAAGGTCTGAGCGCAGCTTTTCACCACACACTTGTACACCTGGGGGAAGACGGGAGAGTGACTGGAGCAGCACGCCATGGAAACCAACAGGGCAAATCCTCTGCCAACAGACAGTGAGGCCTTCCAGTTCGGAAACTGTTGCCACTGGGTCTACTTTCAGAGCGCGACCCCTGTCCCTTTGTCCCCTGTGTTGGGGAGTGGCTGAGCTGATGTTATGAACGAAGCAGCACCACGGTTCCCAGAGCGCCCCATCGTGCCAATGGGTCCGCCACAAGGCCGCTGGCACTCAGGAAGGGGCACAGCAATGAAACCCTGCCCTGCACTGCAGCAGGACAACGTGGTGGTAAAACATCCCCTTCCTCTGCTGCCTGCCCCAAAGGAAGGACAACTCTAGGTCAAGGCAACAGCAGAACCTCCTGGAAGTGAAACAGGAATTAGGACAAACTCCACTCGCACTGCACAGCACCCATCGGGCTGTTATCCAAGGCCCACTTTGCCCACAGGAGGCCCCCACGGGGCACAGCTAATCCCACGCAACTAGACTCCTTCCCTGACTCACACAGCTGCTTCAGCTGCTGGTCAACAGCTGCAGAGGACGTGCAAATTCAGCACAGCCCCCCAGGTAGGACTTGCTCCCTTTCCAGTATGATCACTGGGATGAGACCAGGCCCACAAGCAAACATAGCTCCAGAAGTTGAGTCCCACTAGCCCTCGCTTCTCCCGCCTCTCAGGGTTGGGTTGAACCTGCTCAACTTCCATGTGACATTTGTTCTACAAACGCAGAACATCAGGGCATTTCCTCTGAGGACAGCGAGTGAGATGGAGAAAGGGGTGTTGCTCTGAGCACCTGAAATCACCCAAGCAGGTGAGATCACAACACCCTAGCGGTGACTGTCCCACGACCTGAGAGCTGCCACCTACACTGAAGACTTTGGACTTTGCTTCTTTCCTTTTCCTCTAGCTGCCCGAACCTGCTTGGCTGATTTCTCCCAGGGAGCTCCACAGAGCAGAGGCAGCGGAGCTTTTCAAAACCGCCCAGACCACATACCTGCGACCCAGCAATGCAGTGAGCCACAGTGCAGGGGGAGCGCAGGCAGCTTTAGAGAGCGAGCAGTGCGCTGGGGACAGATATTGGGCGCCGGGGGACAGGACGAAGCCTGTCTCAGTCTCACCACTGACACAAGGCACCCTCCGTCCCCACCCACCTGCTCGTTCTTGTGCTGCGTCATGTGTGATTTGAGCTGGAAGTAGGTGTTGAATTTGTTGGGGCAGAACTGGCACTGGTAAGAGCTATCGATCAAGACAACCTGCTTGGCTTCCAGTTTGCCCGTCTCGCTCTCCTCCATGGGGACCATGTCTTGGGGTGGTTGCACAGGGTTCCTTGAGGGCTGAGTCAAACCTGAAGAACAGGGAGAGACAAAGTCAAAGACTGCAATCAGGCAGCTCTGAAAGCTGCTCTGCATTGCCAAGACACCCCAGGCCTGGCTCTGGTTCCAGGCTCTTCCTTTCTTTCAAAGGCAGATTCTTTAGATCAGATGAATCTCATTCCCCAACTTTCCTGTCTACAGATTATCAAGGGCTTTGATTTCTGTGTCTTCCTCTCCTTGACCCGTTCTCTTTACCATAGTGCTTCCAAAGAAATAAACATGCCCCGTGGAGCAGTCAGCATGGCAGGCCCCCTTCAGGGAACCGGAGCCAGATTCACACCCCATCTCAGGCAGGAGATGGGAGGTAAGATCCAGGTAACACACAGAGTCCAGCAGCAGCCCTGAGGTCTGCAGAGAGCAGCTCCAGTAGGACCTTGTCCTAGACACGACATTGCCACGCTGTGTTGTTCCCTCCCCTCTTACTTGGGACTGAGGCAACCAGCAGAAAGGTTATCCACACCACTGCCTGCCAGCAAGGAGCTCTTCTCTGCCTCAAGCATTTCCAGTTGGCCGGGGGGGGCAGACCCACCCCAGGCATGACTTCAGTGCTGCAAACAGGCCAGAGCACTGGACTATGTTAAATCAGCAGCTTGTCCAGCCACTAGATCAGAGCTGCCAAGTGTGGCTCGCACACTGCCAAGGCTGCATCCCCAGGGAGTGAGGAAGGGGAAGATGCCTCCTCCTGTTCCCATACATGATCTGTCACAGAGTTCGGGGCCACTGTCTCACCAGCACCTGGACCCACCATTGCAATGGGTACCCATGGGCTGCAGCTGCCAGCAGGACTCAAGCAAATGAGACAGACACCCAGTGCACTTGTCTAATGTGTGCTGCTAACCCCCAAGGGGGGGATGCAAACATCAACTGCACACACAGCTCCTTTCTCCCCTCTCTCCCTGTTAGGGACGAGGAGATGCAGGAACATGCAGACTCTCCACATCACTGCTTTGCCTCTAACATGCGCCGTCCCCAGGCAGCAAACCTGCGTTCTCCTCATCCTCCGGCTGGTTGGGGTTCAAGGCCATGACCTGCACCGTGATGGAGTTGCGGGAGATGGTGCACCCCAGCCCTGGAGGCCACACTTTATGGGTCTGCATATGCTTCTTCACGTTGGACTTCTGGGCAAAGGCTCGGCCACATACAATGCACTGGAACGGCTTCTCACCTGTGTGACTAAAGGCAGGAGGCACCACGTCAGCAGTCCCCAGGCGTGGACCATGGCAGCAAGGCTGCTGCGAGTCTGCACTGAGCACTCGCTGCTTGGCAGAGCAGCTCCTGTATCTGCCAAACAAGGGCTTTGAGACCTGATTAACCAGAGCAAGTGGATTGCGAGAGGCCTGGAGAGATAAGCCTGCGACATAGACAAAATGTTCTCAGTCGGGGATGACAAGGGATCAAAGGAAGAAATGGGAGAGGAGAAAGAGCTCTGCCGCAACATAGGACATCACCTTCAGGGCTTCCACACTGACCTCTGGGACCCCATTGCTTGTTCCTGTCATCCTTCTCTTCCCTGTCACTCCTCTCTTGCTCACATGTAGCTTTTAGCTTGGAATCCCCCAATCTCCCTGAATTTGCTCTCCCCCTTTTGCAGCAGAAATATCTTTCTACCCTGCTTTTCTGCTGTGGGAGAGAAAGCTGGCTCTGACACCCAGTGCACACCATGTGAAGAGTCCAGGATGGGAAAGGGAGCAAAACCACCACTTGCTCCTTCTCACCTGCCTCAAGTTCTGCAGTCTTTGATGGGGCAGATACTGAAAATTTCAACTGCCACCTGGCAAAGGCCTAGGTCTTATAAGAGCTCCCCACCTAGACACTAAGCTTGGCTTATGGTTTGGTAATACCAGCCCCCATGAAGCCACTAAGACTGCAGCTTGCTGGGGTGGGAAAGAAGAGCAAGGGCAGAGGGAAGCAGTGGAGGTGACGCTGCTCCAGCAGTTGGGTGACAAGAGGTTTGACTTTCAAGGTCTCATCAATGAGGAAAGAAGTCTCCAATCCCAGCCCATAATCACCAAGAAGGTTACACCGACAATGCAGCTTTCACCCCAACCGCTAAGCTACTCCCTGGGAGAGGTATACTGGAGGGAGGGGAGTAAAGGATCACCTCCCAGCACGGTATGTATTTTGGGTGACGAGACAAACGTGAGGCCTATGGGACTCAGTCTTGCTCCGTGGGGCTATGCCCGATCTGCCCCAGCCATTCGGCTGTGTCCACGCTGGTGGCACCGTTACCTTCTGATGTGCTGCTGCAGGTCAAAGTTCTTGGTAAAGGCCTTGTCGCAGTAAGTGCATTTCAGCTTGGGGGACTTTGGTTTCCCTGGAAGCAGAAGAGCGCACACAGGAATGAGATCACGTGGCACAGTCCCGTCCCCCCCTGCTCTGCACTATCACCCCGAGACATATCTATCCAGGACAAAGAATAAAGTGCTCATGAAGGGGTAAGATCCGACTGGCCAGAGAAGGGAGTGGTTTAGGCTACATTTAATGTAGCCTGAGCTAAGTCTAGAAGCAGAAGCACTGAGGAGAAAAGTGAAGGGGCAGGACACCCTCTGTGGTTATTAAACACTCAGGGGATCCTTCCAGCTGTGCTACAAAGCAGCTGCTTTAAAAGTATGTTGGGCATTAGAAACAGGTATGGGATTAATGAGAGGAGGGGCCCCAGTTCTGTCTCTCTCCTATGACCACACCAAGGTCAGCCATCAGCTGGAGCACATGCACATTTCTCCCACTTGGAAGATCAGTCAGTCACATCTTCCGTCTACTACGATGGGGTATAAACCAATGGAAACAGCAGAACTGCGGGCTGCTCTAGCAAATTTTGGACTGAGAGCTGCAGCCTGCGTGATCGTTCACACCTCTGCAGATTATGCTAAAGCCTAGTATAGGTATTGCTGTATCTCCACAGATCCAACCTTCCCGGTGAGAAAAGCCACATGGCTTTCCTCCACCATAGGCTTGGTCTATGGTCACTTGGCCACATGTGTGTTGTTGGTCACATAAGCAACAGGCAGGCTCTGCCAGTGGAGGGTCTGATGCTCATCCTTCCTGTAATTGGACATGCTCCTGTCCTGCCTTACCTGGGGACAGGCGCGTTTTGTTCGCAGGCAGGATACACACTGGAACACGTGGTAGGGTCTGGTCTGCTGAGCCCTTGGGAAGAGCGTTAAGGGCCAGGCCACATCCAGCCCATGGGCCTTGCAGCTGGGCATTCTTGCTTAGCTTAACATGGACCAAGCCCTATCACTTTATTTGCAGGATCTCCCCTTTTTCAAGTGTGATCCAATAAGTATATAGCTGCAGAGATTTAGCAGAAGTCTGCCCCATGCAGTAGCACATTGACAGTCATTTCATGTGTGTCCAGAGATAACGGACAAGAAGCAAGTCCACACCTCTGCCTGCTCTCGATAGCCTTGGGCATGGTGTCATGTTCCTCCTCTAGAGCAGTGTGCACAGCCAGTGCCACCCAACAGGCTGGAGAGCCTGCAGCTCAACTGTGCACTACAGGACAAGCCCAGAGGCCTACGGGCTAGAGCATGGCAACAGCCATAAGGACACCTACCTTCATGCAGCCCACTCTCGGTTTTGGAGCGCCTACTTTTGGCAGCGGAGGCAGAATCAAAGCCAACCACATTGCCTCCTCCTGCACTGGTCAAAGGTGTGGGAGTGCTGGTACTCTTGGATTTGAATCCCTGCTTCCCAGGGCTGTACACAGGAGGAGAGGGATACACAGGATTTTCCACACACTGGCTCGGTACCTGGAAGAGTGCAATTATCAGTGGAAAAACAGATTTGCTGCACAGTGTCATACTGTGCCAAGTACAGCGCCTATTACTCTACATCTCCAGCAACACTTGCCAGAGCAGGATATTAGTTCGGCTGAGTTTTCTGCCTCCTGCCAAACTGGATCGAACTTCTGGTTCATCTGATCCGGCAACGTGTCTTTAACTAAACCTGATCCCAGGCACTGCATGAAATGCTTTGCTGATCACCACCAAGTATCCAGGATTTGTTACGTCAGGAACAGGACAACAGAGAAACTCTCTTAAGGAGCTCCTACTCCCACATCTAGGTCCTACACCTAGAACCGGTTCTCATCCCTCCAGAGCAGGTTACCAGAACAATCACCACTGATCCTGGGGATTCAAACCACTCCTGCAGGCAGGAATCTCCAGGCCCTGCTGCCTACCGAGAAGGACTGCAGAAGGGAAGGAGGCGCAAGAAAACTCCAGATAGCAGAGCACAGCCATTTACACTGCCACTATTATTAGGAAAGAACAGGGGGTGATGCTTAGAGAAAAACAGAGACATCAGTCTGGAGTGGCATGGTTTGAGGTCTTTTTCGTTACCCACCCTGATAAATTAACACAGAGCAGTAAGTATTCAATGCCATCATCCATTTGTGAACACCTGCACTTCCAGATCAGATGCCAACTACAAAGATAAGGCTGGCCAACCTCTATCACACCCAGTAGTTTCCAGTCCAGTCCCAATAACAAGACAGGTGCTGCTGCCATGCTGGGAGGCAGACACGCTGGGTACAGAGTGATAGGAAACCTCTTCCCTTCCCAATGTGAATGGCAATGTTAACGTGGTGGCTATGAACAGCTGACGACACGCAAAGCCACTCACGCCCATGTCTCTCTCAAGGAGAAGCCGAGTTTTGCTCCCCACTTAAGCCTGCAATGTGCAGCACTGTGCTCTGCACCCCCTCTGGGACAGCTCCCTCACCTCACCTCGCTCTCACTTCCAACACTTGCAGGTATCCCTCGACCACAGCAGAGCAAGCTCACGCATTCAGGGCTTCCAATCCCTCGTCAGCCAAGTCCGCCTGTCCTCTTAATTGTTTTTTCCTGTTCTCAGAATCCTCTTCCTCTTGCTGGCATCTTTCTGATCAGTCCTAACCAATGTTTGTAAAATAACCTACCACATCTTCCCAGACTCTAATCCTGCATTTCTAGTCCAGGCGAGTCCCAGATGGCACCACTCCATTGCTATTTAGAAGAGGCCCAGGAGGTCACAGCCCCCACGGACTTGGCCTTACCTCTATGGGCGGATAGGGCTGCATCCCCAGCGTCTGAATCTCCACCGTGCTGTTTGCTGCCATCGGAGCAGGCGTGCTGTACACTTCGACCACGCTGCCGCCCCCGGTGCTGGGCTGCCCCGGAGCCCCCAGACTCGGCGGGGGAGGTGGCGGCGGCTGAGGAGGGGGTGGCGGAGGAGGTGGCGGTGGTGGGGGGGGCTGGGAGAGATAGCCAGCCCCAGCGTGCATACTCAAGCTGCTCTGAAAACAGAACAAGGAGAGACAGACGCGCAAGGCATTGAAAATGCGGCACTGGTCTAGCAAGGCCGAGGTGGAGGTGCTGCACCCTCACACCCACGCTCCCCGTCGGGATTCAGAATGGCACCTGCAGCAACAGTGACAACGTCATCACACAGCGCTCCACTGTCCAGCTGCCAGGTTGGAGCAGGTTGTGCTGGTTTGCAGAAGGTTGGCTTGATCTGTCAGTAGACATTGTCTCCAAGCATTCAAGTCCCACTGCTTTTTTGCTTTGTTTTTATAGCTTCTAACCTTTCTGGTTATTAAGAACTTTTTCAGAGCATGGAGAGCGTATCTAGCCCAGCAGTGGCCTGACCAGGCCTGGGGAGATCCTACACCAACCATCCCAAGAGGAGATCCATGGGGCAAACTGATGAGGGCTCCAGAAACCAACCATTATTGGAGAGGCAAAAAAAAGCTGGAGAGACCATATTACAAAGGTCTGAGCATCCAGCAACAAGGACACCAGGAGGGAGCAGACCCTGGAGTTATCCTGTCAGCATCTATCAGGCCTCCCTGAGCCTGGCTGTCACACTGGGAAGGTGCCCAGGACTCAGCATCAAAGCAGATTTCTTGAGTCTGATCCCACACAATGGGAGTCCCCGGGGCACACGCATGTCCCTTACCTGCGCCGGGGGCTGCACCGCCGGCATCGGCTGGTCCAAGGAGGTAAAAGCAGACATGGCCGACATCAGCACCTCATCGCTAACTAAGATGTTCCCCTGCACAAGGGTCTGAATCAAAGGAGATGGAGGAACTGTGATGTATGTAGATATTTGCTGAAAGAAAAAAAATTGTTGCATTGTTGATCAGCAAAAGGACAAAATAATAAACTAAGAAAAACAATGACATTGTGCTTTTTACTGAACCTCTGAGTCTCTGCTTTCACAGCCTCTAGTGAGCAGACGAGCTAAGGTAATTATCTACTGCTTCCTACCGCGTCCCCTGCTAGCTGTAACAGTAAGTGAGCTCTGGAAATGTTCTTCACAGAAGGAGGTATAAAGGCTTCTGATGGTTCAGGGAAGTGGCCGCTGGCTCAAATGGTTGGTTATTAAACAAGCTTTGCAGAACAAACTGGTTGCAGACAATTTCAGGTTTTTACTGGATGCTTTCCCTGCTAGGAAAGGCGGGGGACTGAAGGACGCTGCTCTGGCTACAGATGGTGAACGTCAGGCTTGTCTCTTCAGATCGGAGAGGGACTATAGGAGGGGAGGTTGGGCTGTCCCCATGTTGTTGGTAGAAATGACCAGTGTTTGCAAACCCAGACAGCACCGTCCACCAGCACTAAGTTAACTTAAAAAAAAACAAAAAACATTGGTTTGAAGCACTTCAGAAGCCACCATGATTGCAGGCACAGGATGCGTCATGCATATGGGAACTGCTGCACAGACTCACTCCTGAGAAGTCTGCTGGGGAGGAGAGTTCCCAGAGAACATCCCCCTCAGGCACGTCGCACCACACCACGTGGGGTTATCTGCAGGAGACTGCGCAGTGGGAGGCAGGGGTGAGGGTGCCACAACCACAGCCCTCCTCTTCTGCTCACAAGCCAGATGGCAGTCCAGGGAAGAGCGAGACCCACTCCATCCCGAGCAATGCACAGCACGGGCAGGCCTGCCAGGCCAGCTGTGACACTGGTGCTCTTGGGTGGAACCCAAGTCTGGCTGTAGCACAGACATGATAAGAAACTTCTCCTGGCCTGAGGAAAAGGGGCTGGACACTCATGCTGAAGGACACCTTACAGCAGAGGACCAGGCAGATTTAAGATGAGGTCAAAATCCAACACGACCACAGCTGAGCCTCCTAGAAGAGAGGTCAGTCATGAGGTATCACTGGATCTGTAAGCATTATGCAGAGGTTCTCCCACTCCCAAAACAACGGCAACAGAGCCACGGAGACTGCCGGCTCGCAGCACGGTACCTGCCGGCTGGCGCTCGGAGCCTGCTGCACCGATGTGATGGATGGGGTGTACACGCTGTTGGTGGCCAGGGAAACGGTGGAGAGGGAAGGGGCGTTTCCCTGGCACTGCTCTCTCTTGTGGGTCATGAACGCAGGCAATGAGTTGAACTGCTTCTTACACTTCCCACACAGGAACACATCTTCATCATCTGCAATTAGAGAACCAGATCACCATTCCGGCCTCCAGCTCCCTTTCTTTTGCATCCCCCAGTGCTACACCAAATAACAACCAGAAGAGGCAGGAGAACAGACACCTTCTGGATCTCTAGGACATCATCATCAGGAGAGAATAAGCTGCAAGGGTAAAACTGTCCCTCCACCCCAAACCCCAGCTCTCTCTAAAGCCAACTGATGGGAATATGCCTGTCTCAGCCCTGCACCCATATACAAAACTGACAGTCTCCCTGTGACAAGCTGAATCCCGCAGGCTGTCCTCTCATCCCGAAGACATGAATATCCAACCCAGCCCTGCTCCTGCACCACCTTCTGCTTTTAGTTAAGTTGCTTCTTCCAAAGCATCATGATTATTCTGGCTGATGCAGATTTTATTACTCAAGTTGCACAGAGGAAGAGGAGTAATTTGCATCATGGCACAGAGTCAGTGGCAAAATCAGGGCACAGCTTGCTCCTCAAACCTCCCCCCCACAGGAAGACTGATGGTCTTCAGTGCCTCTGCTTGATATTAGTGGCAGAAAGAAGACAACTCAGCTACCATGTTCTAGATTAAATCTGCAGCACTAGCAACCCAAACAGGCACATGCCGCTTTTCATTTGAGACAGCTGGACTCAGACCTTTTGGGAAAAAGTACCCTGTGGCTCACAAGGCTGTGACTGCTGTCTGATTCCTGGCACAGCCTCAGGCAGGACTGTGTCAGGGATGCAGATTGTAACTCCTCCAGGAGCACAGCTCAGAACGTGGTCACCAGGAGAGGTTTTTTCAATAATGGGATGAAGTGGGAACTCACTGTCCAAATCAATCTGATAGATGGGCTGGCCTCTTCCACGCAAGGGGAAAAAGAGCAGGAAGAGAAAACACACTCTCACAAGGAAGGGCTCAGAGTATCAATCCCCTGAACAGGCTCTGGGGTCTTCTGCCAGCAAAACTGTCAGCCTCACTTGCAGTTGCAATCTCTGATAGGTGAGAGACCCAGAGGGTAGTTCTGCACCTACTCAGCAAGTCCTGGTCCAGCACTGGCTGGACTACATTTACCAGCTCTGGGGGAGTCAGCTCCAAAGACAGGCACCAGCTGTAACATCCTGAATGCCTAAGGTGGGGTGATGTGGGGTCGTGTTTTCATGTGCACGTAAACCACCAGTTCCCGTATTCATTCACGCAGATTCACTCAACGACTGGGCTAGCAGTACACCGCCAGAGGATAAGGGACTGCTCATTACATAAAAAATATAAACAGTAGCAAGTACTAGCGAAACACAAACAGTAACAAGCACCAGCGGCAGGGAGGATGCTGTTCCCTCCTTTCACGCCCTTATCGAAGTGCCCAGGGCAGCCTATTGCCAAGACCAACTTCAAAAGCATCTTTCTGCTCACCTGGGCGCTTGCACAGACCCATTCCTCCTGCTCCACCTAGCCCAGCTGATGGGTCACAAGGCTCGTAGCAGTGTCCTGTACATACAGTCTGCATCACTGCTCTGCCCGACTGTCACGGGGAGCATGCTGCAAGAGACCACTGCCCCTCTTCTTTCTCTCCCAGTGCTAAAGAGACTCACCCATGGACTGGATGGTGGCGGATGAGTTGACATTTTGAGCGGATGGATCGGTTACCCCTCCTTGGCCATCCAGTAAGGACTGCACAGCCAGCACCGTCTGATTATCCATGCCTGCAAGGGAGACACAAGCGGGGAGGGTGAAGCGAGCGCACGCCGAATGCAGAGGGGCCGTGCTCACCGAGTGCGTCGCGCCAGGAGGCCACTCGCTGGCTGCCCCGGCCTGCTCCGCTCCTCCCGCGGAGCCGCTGCCGCCCCCACACCCCCTCCACTCTGCAGCATTCGCTGTCTTACTGCAGAAACGCTCCTGCCCGTTTCTATTGACACAAGGGGAGGAAAGGGAAGAGGAGCAAGGGAATCTGACAGCGTAAAGAGCGCTTGGCTTTAGGCGCTTGCTGCAGAGAGGACGGATGTTTGCAAACTGCAGGTACGAAAAGAGCTAAGAAGTGGCTATTTAGGATGTCGCGGCCCAGCCAGGGTAACGGCCTGGATGGACCTCCCTGGGGGGGCAGCGTGAGACAAAACCCCTCGTGGGCAGCAGCGTTGTGTCAGCCCACAACCGAGCTTTGCTCCGAGGCAGGAGCATTCGAAATGCCTCCCCGTTTCCAAAAGCAGGGCTCCCGGATCCGACATCCACAGGCCGGTGAACAACGGGAGGATTTAGTTATAGCATTTAGAAGTAACTTGCAAGCGTGGGCTCCCGGGAAGGGTGCTGGGGGGACCCGTTCAGACACCGGCTGCCCCCCGGGACATGCAGGAGAGCTGGACGGCGGCTCCCTCCCCTCCCGGCCGCGCTCCCCGCCGCGCCGCAGGCGCCTCTCATGCAAGAGCTGTCGGTCGCTCGCTCTCATTTCCATCTCCCTCGGGACTACATGAAAGCACACGCACCCAGACAGATTTGTTGTCAGAATCAGCTCACTTGCTTTGGCACAAATATTTTTCACTACAGCTAAAATGTTATAAAATATTCCGGATAAATACAGGAGACGGGGACTGCTCATCTAGGGAGCCCACCTGGCCAGCGGCACACAGCCCGTGGATCAGGCCCAAAGCAATTTCTTTCTTGCTTTGGAAACCAGAGGTAAAGAAATGCAGAACAACCTGATTATGAAAAAAAAACGGCAAAAGCCTCTCTAGCAATTCATTCGAGATCTTTGCAGAACAAGACTGTGCATCTCTTATTAACGCCAAACTCAGAATTACGTGCCACGCTACCGAGAAGACATAGAGGTCTACTCGTTTGCAAACAGTGCAGGTGAGCACAGATCCCGAGGAGAGAGCAGGGAGCAAGCAGCACCAGGAAGGACAGCGAAACGTCGTGACAGGTCACAGCAGAGAGGAACAGAAGAGCAGAAGCAGCAGCCCCATCTTCCCACTACAGCTTCGCCTGTATTCAGGCTACAAAAGAGAGCAAGAAAAATGCCGCAGCTTATAGAAACCTCGATGCCTGCAAGGTGCAAGTTTTTAAATTTCTCCTGCACACGGGGATGTGCCTTCCCCAAAGGGGAGCACACAGCAAAATGTGGTGGATTTCTCATTTCTCCTGTATCTCCAGCGTGAAGCAGACAGCAGGAAGACTCCACGAACACCCTTTCCATCAAGCATCCACCGAGGAAAGGTCACAAACGCTGCGAGTCCCCGGCGAGGGAGCCGCCAGAGCGCGGTTCTGCGGCTGCCGGGGAGAGGCGGGCGCCCGCTCCACGC
This sequence comes from Apteryx rowi, assembly GCF_003343035.1. Taxonomy (NCBI): domain Eukaryota; kingdom Metazoa; phylum Chordata; class Aves; order Apterygiformes; family Apterygidae; genus Apteryx; species Apteryx rowi. The sequence continues at coordinate 158,869 of NW_020451223.1, read as the reverse complement.
TCCATGCCGGCCTCACCGCCGCGCGCGGGAAGGCAAACCGCCCCGCGGCACAGCCGAGCGCCATGTCCCGCTGCCGGCCCCTTCACCCGCGCAAAGGGCTGCAGCCGCTGCCGCAGCACAGGCCCAACGGCCGACCCCGCAGGCGCACTCCTCGGCCGACCTGCTCATCCCCGCTAAAGCCCTACTTTGAAATCGTCCTCCTTACTCACAAATATTCCCCTGGTCATCTGCAAACGCAATACCGCAGGCTCCGGTTAGCGCGCCCCAGCCGGAGCACGAAAGGGAGGAGCCCTTCCCAGTGGTCGCAGGGAAGCAAACAAGCTGGATGCAACAGAAAGCCGGGAATCAAAAACGCGGTCGTAATAATCTGCGGTCATAATTAAAACCACTGCACATGAAAACGCTGAAGCCTTCCCGCTGTTCCCACCAAGAATGCCACACGTGCACTAGACAACCGCGTTCCTTCCCGGCAAGCTGCCAGATCTTTAGAGCAAAAAAGCCACGTTACAGCCTCAACCCTGCCAACTGGAAGAGGCTTGAGGAGCGACCAAGAGCAGCGGCAGACAGGTAACACAGCAACAGCGACGCTAACGCTGTGTGTAGCGGCCCACGACAACAGAAATATATTGCTCTTTATCCGCTTGACATTTCGCACAAGCGGCTACCAAACCTGCCCATGGAGTCACTGCAGTTTCACAAGTTAAATGCACAATTACACATTTAATACGGAGGGAAATCAGTAAGTTTGGGGTTTAGTAACCAATGAATTAAAGCGAATACAGGTACTTGACACCATTCAAGGCCATGCATGGACTCGGTGAGAAAGCTTTGGAGCAGTCTGCACTGATTAGAGCCTGCTCGAGCCCCTGTACGACGTTCTTCATAGTCATGAAACCTAAAAGAAAAGCCAATGCTTCTCTCCTTACTGGCAGCACGTTTTCCCCAGAACCTGACGAAAACACAGAGTTCTCGGAAAACAAGGATAAAAGTGCGAGACTACTGATTCGGGATATTTTGTTTCCTTCTCACGTTTCTCTCAGTTTGGACAGTGAAACAAGACTGCTCCATTTCACCCAAGTTTTACGTTCCCTCGTGCGCCGAGGTTCATGGCCGAGGCCGCTCTTTTGCCACCAGGTGTCCAGTGACAGGCGTGAAGATACACCCCTGCCCCGGCGTGCACCGAGGACACGACCACGTCCGCAGCACTGCAGGCTGAGGCCGAGACACCCCCACCTCGAAAACGAATCAATTAAGAAAACAAAACAAAAGAAACAAAATCAGCCACGAAAAGCTGCCCTTTTTTGTGGGCTTAAGAAAAAAAGTGGGTTTTTTTCCAATTGGCCAAAACGCTTTGCTCTCCTGACCCCCATGAGGAAACGCACACCGTGAGGAGCCGATTGCGAGGAGGAAACAGGGGACCTGGTTACGCACAAAGTGCTGCCAAATGCATGAAGCAACCTGACAAAATCGAGAGAAATAATTCCCCCTTGCTCATCTTCCCGCTGCCCTGGTCTCGGGGCTACTTGCAAAGCAGAGAGGGGCGGATTGAGACACAAGGTCCTTCGGGCAGGGGCAAAGCAGGGGGACAGCGGAGTTAACCACAGGCTCAGAGCGGGGAGCAAAGGAAATGGAGACACAGGCGGAGGGCGGCACCAGCACGAGCAACCGGAGCCGAGCGCGGCCTCGCAGAGCTCCCCTGGCGCGTCCCCTGACATCGCCCGCACCCCACGCTCCCGCGTCCCCCAGCATCCCCCGGCATCGCCCCATGCTCCCGCATCCCCCAGTGTTGCCCGCGCCCCACGCTCCCACGGCCCCCGGTGTTGCCCCACGCTCCCGCATCCCCCAGCAACATCCGCACCCCATGCTCCCACGACCCCACATCACCCCACACCCAAAGCTCCCACATCCCCCAGCATTGCTCCATGCTCCCACGTCCCCCAGCGTCACCCACACCCCACATCACCCCACACCCCATGCTCCCACATCCCCCAGCATTGCCCCATGCTCCCATGTCCCCCAGCGTCACCCACACCCCACGCTCCCGCATCCCCCAGTGTCACCCTACGCTCCCACATCCTCCACGCTCCCACCTCCCCCAGTGTCACCCGCACCCCACGTCACCCCACACCCACTGCTCCCGCATCCCCCAGTGTCACCCGCACCCCACGTCACCCCACACCTAATGCTCTCACATCCCCCAGTGTCACCCGCACCCCACGTCACCCCACACCCAATGCTCCCACGTCCCCCAGTGTCGCCCACCCCCCATGCTCCCACGGGTGCCCCAGCGAACTGGCACCGGGACAGGGAGCGACCGGGGTGCCCAGGCGCGGGGGTGTCCTGGAGCGCCAGGGACCCGGCGCAGCGATGGGGGCACAGGGCTGCCGCCGCGCCGCGGGCACGGGGGACGGGGAGCCCCGCGGCGCCGGGACAGCAGGGCCGGGGAGCCCCGGAGCAGCAGGGCCGGGAGTACTGGGAGCCCCCGGGGCGCC
>NW_020451223.1:139714-154907 GCF_003343035.1 Apteryx rowi | reverse complement strand
TGGCGGGCGCTGCCCGGGCCGCGCGACGGCGGCCGCGAGGGGACCGGCAGGGCCCCCGCTCCGCGCACGGAGCCGCGAGCTTGCAGCGTCCCGATTGGCTCCGGCGGAGACTTGCTTGTCTATGAGCCGGCAGCCCGCGGCCGCCTATTCGCCAAGAGAATTGATGGACGGCTGAAACAGCCAATGGTCGCGGCCGGCGCTGGCCGCGCCCCGCGCCGTTGCGGAACCGCGCGCGCTGGCCCCGCTCCCCGCACGGACGCCGCTTTGCCCCGGACCGTGGCGCGGTGCCTCCCCTAAAGGCGTCCCCCGCCGGGGCGGCGCGGCGCTGCCATGGCCGACGGCGGGGAGCCGCTCCGGGCTCTGCTCGTCACCGTCAACGCCCTGCTGCAGCAGCGCCGCTACCACGCCGCGCTCGCCGTCCTCAAGGGCTTCCGCAACGGGGCCGTGTGAGTGCGGCGGGGCCGCGGGCCGGGCGCCTGGCGGGGCCGGGCAGGGCCGAGCTCAGGAGAGCGGCCCCGCTGGGGCGGGGAGGCAGAGGGACCCGCTGCTCCTCCTCGCACGCAGGGGCTGCCGAGGGCTGTCTCGGGCTGAGAGCCCCAAGCTCCTTGGAGAGGGCATGCCTGGCCTCCTCCTTTTTCCTGTAGAAAAGCCAAAACTGTTTTAGCAGGGGTTTGGAGGTGGCGTTTCCTTTTCTCTCCCTGGTGTGTGGACTTCTAACCGTTGTTGAGGGGCCTTTGGGGCCATGTTTACTGGGGACATATGTTCTCTTAAGCCTGTGGCCTAGCTTTCTTCTGATTAGACATTCTGCTGCTACAGGACTGACTTAAGAGGGTGATGAAGTTGCTTAACTAGCATCTTTCTGATGTCAACAGAACAGAAATACAATCATTTGATGAAATAACAGGAAAACGTTGAAATATTTGATCATTTTTGCAGATATGGAGCAAAAATTCGTGCACCACATGCCCTGGTGATGACTTTTCTATTCAAGAATGGAAGGTATGGACCGTAGTTCTTATTTTCACATTACTATTGAGAATGTTCTCATTCATTTTGTGAAGCTTTCTTGTTGCCAGTGAGCCCAGGTTTAAAAGGCAGAAAGACATGCATGTGGTGTTCACATCCCGTTGTTTTGATAACTCAGCAGGTTAACTCATAAGTGCACTTGTGTGCATGTGCACGCACACACACATACATACATGCATACAGTTATTCACATTGGTTGGCTATTCATATAATGATTGATGAGAATCAGTGGGCAAATGAGAAATTTGGAGATACAAGCAGCAGCACCCTCCTTTGATTTCAAATAAGGGAAGCCAAATTGCACCAGTGCACATTGTGGCTTTCCCTGTTTATGGTAGATGTTTACATGCTGGCAGGAAAAAAAAAAAAAAAGCTGCTTGACTCTTCATAGTGTTGGACAAAAATGCAATGTAAATAGAGGTGTTGAATGTATTCTGATGAGTGACCTAGAGGTGAAGCGAATTCCCCTCCCTCACAAAGTAGAAAGTGTCATCTGGTGGGAGGAGAGAGCTCTCAGTCTAAATGGACAGGCCAAAGGAAGGCAGAGAGGGGTGTTATGTCCAGGCTGAGCGACTGCAGGGATACTGACTTTTTTCTCTTCTAATTGTCTGTTTCTTTTGCTCAGTTTAAGAGAGAAATTGAAAGCGATTGCTCAGGCCACGTACACTCATTCCCGGAACTTGGCGTATTTCGTGTTCACCTACAAGGGACTGATGGCGTTGCAGTCCCGACTGCAGGGGAAAAAAATTCCGTTTCATTCTTTCTTTGCAGCCTTCATTGGAGGTTGGCTAGTGTTTGGTGAGAACAACCCCATCAATAGCCAGGTAAATGTTTTTATTGAAAACTTGTTTTACAAAAAAACCCAACAGATGGATAGTTATGTGCCAGTCAGCGGTTAGTATAGCTTGGCATATTTCTGCTGGTTCTTGTTGCATAGCACTATTCTTCTCCCATATTCCTCTGTGCATATGTACAAGTTTTATTACTGCCTGCTCTACACTCAAGTCCTAGAGGTAGTTGTGCACCTCAGTGAACGCTGCATGCAGTTTGAGAGCTAAAAGCCCTGGTTTACTTAGGAATTGCGCCTGTTTAACTAGGAATACAGGTATCCAGTCCAAAGCCATCAGGTTACCTCACCTGTCTGCTGAGCTGTGTTAACAGACTTTGTGAATGCTCCGGGGCTGTCCACTTGGGAACCAAAACCCATAAACTTTGTTGTGAGTGTAGAGCATGATGAGTTACCGAGCTATACTTGGTTACTGTCAATCTTTTGACCAAAACTTAAAGCTCTGTGTGTGGTGCTGGGAGATGAACTAAATTGGTTAAACTGACAAAAACTGCTTGGGGGAAGTTTAATGTAAAGCTGGTTGATATCTGCTTTAGTTTGGGTTGATAAAACACACAGACACAGATTAATCAAAAATAACCAATATTGTATTAATTTATGCAGTCCCCTGCAAGAGTGTACTCCCAGTACGGTTTTAAGATGTGTCCAGGCCACTGAATCTGTATCCGCTTGGCAGGCTAACAGGGCTGCTCTCTGATTAGCATATCAGCAGTAGCATCTAAGGTAGTGTTAACCGAGCAAAGATAGAAGTTGTGCAACTGATTTGCAACTGCAAGGATATATTGCATCAGGTGTAACTTGTTGCTCATTAAATTAGAGCACCAGCAGGGAAACAGGACTTTAAGAATGTAGGGAAGACACAAACATCTCCTCCAGTTTTAAAGGCTGTTTGTTAGGTTAACCTACAGTCTGTTTACCCAGCTGGTTGTTAAATTGGGTAAATTGTTTCCACCTCTCTGTCTGGCTTACCATTTCTAAATCACTTAACTTGATGCAATTTACCGGCTGTGTTATTTGCCTAATATTCTGTGGGTTTTCTCTTCATGCAGATTATTATGTACCTGCTGTCTCGTATCCTGTTTGGCTTGTCTCGGTTGGCGGTGGAAAAGGGCTATGTCCCACAGCCAAAGCAGGATCCCTTCCCGCTTGTCGCTGCTCTGATATGGGGGACAGTTCTCTGGCTATTTGAATATCACCGGCAAACTCTGCAACCTTCTCTGCAGTCCTCCATGACATACTTGTATGATGATAGTAACGTATGGCATGACATTTCTGACTTTCTCATTTATAACAAAAGGAGTACAAGCAAGTAGTTGGTTCTTCGTGAAGCACCTTTGAATGGGATGGTACATTCCAACAGCTAAGGAAAAAGGTTATTCTGGTGCTCTTTACTGATTAACTTTTTAAATTAACCTCTATCAAGCAGAGTTGCCTCTTGGGTCTTTGCCAAAATGTTTGGATTAGTCTGGTCTTGTTGGCTCTGTTTAGAGCAAGTAAATGTCCCACAGAAACTTGTTGCAGTGCCTCAGTGGGAGTAAAATGCTTTAGGAAACTTCAGTAAAAATAAGTCTTTTTTTTTTCTTTTTTTAAGACCCTATTTTTTCCCTACAGCTATATATATATATTCTTTTTTTAAAGAAACTAAATCTAAAATAAAAACCTGACAGAAAGTGGGGAAAATATTTCTCTAATCATTAAGAAAATTCCTGAAACATTTTTTTAAATGCTTGCAAGTTGGAAGCATTTTTCTGTGCCACTGTGCTCACTGAAACGGGAACATGGGAGTGGGGGGCCTCCTCAGTTCTGAAAGCAAGGGCATAATTTCTTGATTTCTGTGAAATACCAGAAATCCAGCCTAAATGACTACAAGGACAGGTGTGTGCTCCTGAAGAGAGCTTCTGCAGTTTTCCCTCAGGGAGACAAGATGACATTTGAGTATAAAACTATTAAGGTTCTTTGATTCAAGTCTGGTAAATCAGACTTGGAAGGACTGTTGTTGCTCAGTTTCTCTCATGCATTTGCACTGAATCTGTCCCTCTATAAAGTCTACTAATTTATATCCTGTCACTTATAAAACTTACCATTTTTAAATGCTGCTTGAACTAAATGCCAAAAATAAACAGATAAGCAACTTAAGCTACTTAGAAAACAGACTGAGATGCATTGCATGCTCTCAGATATCATGTTGGGTGCTTTATATGTAGCAAAGATCTACAGTTTTAATTAGCACTTTTATTTTGGTGGAAGATAAGCACATAGTTTTTTCTTAGGTCCAGTGTCTTCCCTCCCCAGCAGTGGCACTTGTTAGCTGCAGTCAGACTTACATGTACCCGTAGCTTGTTCAGGTTTGTTGCTGGGCCAGGTTGAGGCCATGGATGAATTCACCAGTGGGTGTTCTTAAAAATACGCTGTTGAGTCCCAGGAACAGTGCAGCATAAACTGGGTTTAAACAGAAGATTGGCTAGGTAGCTGAGAAAGAGATTTTTCGTTTCACCAGAACAGTACTGTTTTAGTAATAATAAAACCAAACTGTTAATACTATTAAGCACTTACACTGCTCTATGACACTATACCATTCACCTTAATGATGCACATTAAAATAATTCCTGACGTACTGGTTTTACCTAGTGATATCACAAGAGATTCATTAAGCTCCCTGTGCTAGCCATTTCCCCTTTGTCTCAGTCAGGATTATTGTGCCTTTGGTTGTTTAAACAAAGCTATCTCTCTCCATACCCATCTGCTTTTCCATCCTGATCTGACTTTGCCATTTGATAAACCTGCTGATTCTATTCTTCATGATCTTTCTGCAGTCTCTTTATGCTCCAGGCTCTAGCCATTTGTCATATTTAATGATAGGACTGAAATAGTACATCTGTTATTTAAATTCAGGCAGCTTTTGAGGAGAAAAGATTTTCAGTTTCTTCTTAAGTGATTTTTTTCTTGTTCTCCTAGGCCCTTTTGTTACTATTACGCATTTTTGAGTGCTTCTTTGCTTTGTATTTCTCACTGTGTATCAGCAAGATGGGGAGTGAAATGTTCCACTTCCAATAGTCTGCCTGCTGTTGTGATGTTCAGGATCAAATCCCATTCTGAGTGGTTCAGGTTGAGCAGGAATAGTGTCTTCTGCCTCTCTAACTGAATCTGACACTGGGAGAGAACTGCATCCATTGTGAGAGCTTACAGTTCAGAGATGGAAGCTTCTTTATGCTCATATCCATAGACAAGATATTACTCAAAAGACAAGATATTGCTTTGGTCTGATAACTGTCAATGGTACCTTTAATTTATCCTCAATTTTACCTTACAGTCTGTACTGGATACTTAAATTGGAACTGAGATCAGTGTTTCATCTGACAGCTTTTCCAGAGTCTGTTGAAGTTAGGAATTGTTTTTGTGTCTTTGTAGATCAACTTATCTTCACCAAACTAAATATTTAAAGATTTAAGTACAGGAAAAAATACTCAAGTTACAAGTGAGTTCTGATTTCTTGTCTTCATGTCTTTGCACCACTGGTGGATATCTGGAGCAATGAATTTTGGCAGGAAAATGCTGCACTTGATTTGAAACAATATTAAAGCTTCTGAATAAAAAAAAATGTTAAAAACTGCTAATATTGCTGAATTCTTAGAAGCTTTGATGGGATTTCAGAAAACCCAAATTCTGACAGGGGTGACTTAACTGGGAATTTTTTTCCTAAAACTATTAGACTTATAAATCCTTAACCACATGTAATTATTGCTGCAAAACATGGAGACTATGTGAACTGTGTGTCTATCAGAAATTTCTGACCTTTGGAATTTATACATGGCATTCCTTTCTTGGAGAAAGGCTTGTGATTCTCTTAAACTTGGACTGGTTTTCTGTCGCTAGTAATTACATTGACTTTGCAAACATGTAGCTGCTTGTGAAGCGCTTCTCTCGCCCTGTGAAGTACTAGTGACCTGTCTCATCCTTCTTAGGCTGCCACGGTATCTTTGGGCCTCTCTAGACTGTAAAAACGAGCCAGTGGCAGGGCTCTAGCATCAACCTGGCAACAGCGGCCGTCAGCCTCCCTCAGTTCCTCTTTCTCTTGGGAATCTGTCGCCAGCCTCGCTTCCGAAGTAAGTTGTCCCTGAGACCCGAACCATCTGTACTTCTGATCCAGGAGCCAGCTGCTGTCCCTGGAAAACAAACTGGAGCTCATCGCGGGAGCAAGTTCTCTGTGGCAGTGGCCATTAGCTGGGCGTTTGCAGACGGTTTGCTTTCCTGCTGCGTGCGGGCAGAGCGTTGAGCTGCAAGTCACTTCTTTCCCCAGGGAAGTAATTGGAGCTTTTCTTTAACGGCATTAGTGCATGTTGCTGTTTCTGTGACCAGATAGCTGGGGATGAGCCCCTTATGCTGCCGATGTGTCCAGACAATGCCAGCGTGTAGTAAGGAAGTGAACTAGAAGTAATTTGTCTGAGTCAGACTTTTGGATACATAAGTTACACTCCTTACCCTCCCCCAGTGCATTGTGCGAGGAATTGAGTCCCCCATTTGTTTTCCTTTTTTATTAGCATTAAAACGAAAAGAAATGAAGAGACAGTTGGGAAACCACCTGCGAGTCGGCCAAATCACAAAGGAATGCCACTTTTTCCCTCAACTCTGACCTGTTCTGATTTTTAAGATGAACATGTTTTGTTTGTCTACATCAATTCTACTCTGTCTTGCTGTTACCTCCCAGGCACCTGGCTCTGAGATGCTGAGCGCCTCTTAAGAGGAGCATAGTAGTTCAATGCTTAGCTCAGTTTGTGGAAGGGGAAAAAATGGGATTTCTGGATAAAACTGGAGTGTTCATTTTACAATGATTTTCCTCCTTCAGAGTTTGTCTCTCTTACAGAGGCAATTTTAAAGCATAATGAGTCAAACTGATCAAAAGCTTTCACCAAGGCTTGAATAGCAGACTGACTATACTGAGCTATTAATCATTTATTTTATGAGGGAATAAAGCAAAGTCAGGGTTATTTATTGATGCTGCATGCTGTCCTGGCATACCCGCTGTGCTTGACTTCTCTTCGGAATATAGCTCTTATATTAGTGCTATTCTTTAGGATCACTGGAGAACAATCTCCAGGACAGTTACATTATTTAATAGATATGAAAATTAAATGGGTGCATGATATTTGATTTAGCTAAGGTTTTCTGTACTGTATCTGATCCTTCAATATTCAGCTAAGGGGAGGGTGCTTCTGAAAGGAAAACCTGTGCCTATGCAGTTAGTGCTATAGGGAAGTGTTTGCAGATGTTGCCGCTGTAACTTGTGGACCTCTGTTCACAGGACAACAGTGTGCTCTGTCCTAGCCGCTGTCCGTGTACGGCCAATACCTGCCTCTGTTCAGGGCTGGATCCTCTGCCGCAGTTAGATCAGGCCGGAGAGGCTTGAGAAGGATTGTGTCACTGTGGCAGGATTTTCCTTGCCCTGGTAGAGTAGGCTGAGCTCCGCTTTTAACTGAGTGGGCTGAGGGTGAGGAATAAGGGAATGGTCTCTGGCTACTGAAGTAGCCCAGAACTGGGTGTCCATAGGGATCCCCTCTGACTGCAGAGGATCGTACAGTTTTACAGTTTTTGATCGTACGGAGCCTTGCACTTGGCCAAAGCTCAGCAGCCGGTTGGGAGCCTTTGCGGGTGGCTGGTGCTGGTGGAGTAACCAATAACCAGCACGGATACTCTCACACAGAAGAAACAGGTATGATTCAAACTCATTTTCACTACATCAGCACAAATATGACCTTTGGATAATATCTCGAGCAGCATGCTGTCTCCTATTTGCCAGGTCCTGTTTGTCTTCCTGGATCATGCTAACCTGAGCAGAATGTGTTGAGTTTTCTAATGCTGGTTTTGAAATACAGCAGATAAGGAGGAGGGGGAAAAAAAAAAGGCGTAATGTTATGCAGCATAATGTCTGTGTGCCACAGTTAATATTTTAGGGGTGCTAATCTTGAATTTTCAACCTGTATGTTCACACCAGATTGCTGGGGGAGGTAACCTTTTTCTGTACTCTGAAGAATTTTCATCTGTCATATTTCCTTATGAGACTAATAATGTGGAGGGGGAAAAGTAAGTTAAATGCTCTGTAACCCAAGTATCGTTACCTCTGCTTTTGGTCTCAGTGTCTATACTTTTTGTTCATAATGGCTGTGTAATGCCGGTTCTGATTTTGCTGACAGCATAGAATACAGTGAAGAACATAAACTCAGGTGCCTTGTGGTTATGCTGGTCAGAACGCTCATAGGAGCATCTTGCTTTTTGGCTTTAAAAAAGGGGGAGGGGGCGAAAAGTGCAGAAGAGTGGGCAGTTTGTTGCTGAAATAGCTCTATCCACTATGAATCAACTTCTGTAGTCAGTATAGTACATCAATCCAGTGCAGGTTTCCTGCCAAGCTTATTTGGAGATTATTTCTGTATAATCAGTCTTTGGATAATATTTTGCTTTCTATAATAATAAAAAAAAAAAATTTGTCCTAATTTTTTACTGTCATCATTAAGCTAAAATGTTTAAGCTAATGTTTAATTATTGCATGTTACTAGTACTGTATGTAGACAAGTAATGCACAAATTGTATTTTTTGGCATCAGCTGTGTCCTGATGTTACCAGCTGGGGACAGTAGCCAGTGCTGTTTTGACCACACCATCAGATTTAGCTGTCTGATCTAACACTGGCTAACTAGGATAAGGATCCTAGCCACAAAGGTAAATTGCGGTGGCTGTCATCTTTTTGTAGCATGAATCTTCCTGCGTGCTAGCTGTTTGGATCGCTCAGTGTTGCCATATCCTCAGACCAAGTGAGTCAAATTGGGGCTAGGCTGGGCAATTCCTAACATGTACAAACTGGACACACTTATGCGGTGTAAACAGGAAAGAACAGGTTCATAAGAAGAAAAATGAATGGATCTTTTGCATTGCAGCTAGAATAGCTGATCTGGCCTTTTTTGGTGTTCCTCAGATGGCATGGTTACAGGGCAAACTGCTCCTTGGTATCCATGTAGTCTGGCAGGAATGCAGGCAGCAGGTTGCTGAGAGTTGGGCCTTTTACTGAGCAGTTTAACCCTGCCTGTGGAAAGCTGGAGGAGCCCCTGTGTTGGTGACTGCCCTGCTAGTATGTGGAGTCCCAGCTTCAGTGCATGTGCCTGGTTCTTGCCCAAATACTTCTCTTTAGGGCAGACAGCTTGTGGCAGTGTGATCTACCAGAGTAGGGCACCGGTACAAGATGCTGGACATCAGCCTGTACCTGGCCCTCCTGTTAGCTAGACAAAATAAGGACACATATAAATGATTTTGATGCCTCTTGCAAGCTAAGAGGCATGAAGAAAGCCTGCTGTTGACTTAACAGCTGTGCTAATGGAGATAAAGCAGTCCCTGGGTGCAGAACGCCCAGTGGCACTCTGGCAGCAGAAAGGGAGGTCCTCATCTGGAGCAGAAGGTATGCCCCAAGATAGGAGTGCCGAGGAGCTTCAAGACAAGACCTCCTGCTTCTTAGCTGCTGTAATGCTGGAGTGTCTAGCCCAGGCCCGCACGAAGGCAAATTAACACCTCCAAACTGATTTCAGTCTTATCTTGAGATGTTTCCCACCCTCCTGCACCCCTGCAGGCATCATATTGTATCTTGAGCTTCACTTGGAGGGGAAGAAAGGCTCTAATGAGTGAGGTATAATTTTGCTATGACACTGTACCTGCCATGTGGATTCATGGGTGCCCCAATGTCACTGTGAACTTGCTGGGAAGTGAATTCGGACCAGGTGAAGTTACAGAGTCCAGCCACGGGTCTAGGTAAAATCTAGAAGCACAGAAGGAACCACTGAGGAAAAGAGGTTACTTCCAGAGGTACTCCTTGGTGACTCCCAGTTTATTCAACCAACACATCGCTGAGCAAGGAGGGAATACTTCAGTCCTTGCTCCTCCTCAGGCCAGTTTATTCCTTTAGTCAAAGAGCCTTGTCAAATGGAGTGGCTTTCAGTGACTCATAGGGGAAGTAGGCATTTGCGTTGCTCTTTTCTACAGAGGCTGGAGGAGGAATGTCTTGTCTGGGTGTGAAGCAGAGCGGGGGCAGAGCAGCCTTGATGCCTCCTGCCATCTTTACTGAAAGAATCTACAGATTGGTGTTGAGTTTTTATTAATGGATGACTCCTTCTGAGAGACGGAAATAGGACGGTACAATTCACCAGATAAATTTATTGGGCCTGGCATCCAAGAGAGTATCTGATCTGATGTTTCAGGAGGAAAAACTGTTCTGAAAAAAGAAATGCAAGGAAATGGGCAGTTCCTAACTTTGGCGAAACAGGATCTGAGAGTAGACAGCTAGAACTGGTGATGTTTTCCTTATACCATAAATAAACTTTAGTTATCATTACATTCATGCTATCAGAAAACCACATTGGTTCCATTAGAGAAAGGGAGAAAGGGCTGTGGTGAAGGCGATGGAGGCAGAGAGCGGATAAGGTCAGTAAATAACAACAGCAGTGGGACTAGGACGTGGGGCTCTGGGCTTTCCCTGGCCGCCTGCCCCCTCAGCGGGTTGTCTGTGATCTGGAACGTGCTGCTGTGTCGGCTCCTCGTTGTCGGAAACAAAAGACGGGGATGGGAGTGTTAGCAGGAGACCAGCTGAGGAAGTGGCACTTCCTTGCACGCGGCTGCAGCGGTTCCAGCGTGACAGGCCAGCACGATCCGTACAGCAAACTCCTGAAAGCAGGACCAAGCTTCAGCTGATGAGGACAGCAAATGTGCTTCTAGGACATCTGCGTGCTAAAGCTAATGGAGGTCTTTGCTCCGACCTAAATCAGAAATGAAGCTTCTTTATCTTTCCCCTTTTTTTTAAGTTACAAATGCAACACAAACGTGAGAGCTTTGGGGACGGACTCAGCAAGGCTGGTTTAACCAGGGCCTGTAAAGGTGTGAGGCCAGGCAGTTGTGATCCCAGATACAGGGACTCCTCGAGCTGGTCTGTACTGAGGTTCCTTGGGAACATGCTCCATCTGAAGCACTGGAATGAGGATGAAGCCTTTTGTTTTTTCCTTCCCTTTTTTTTTTTTTTTTCCTTTTTATTCTTGTTCAGTGCTTGGACTCGATGCATAACGCAGGCCACGGGATTTCAAGCATCGTTTCTGCAGGTTGAAGGGGACCGAGCAGCCCCTCTGGCCTCTACGTCACTGAACCCAAAGCACCGAGGCCGCTGAGGCAGCGGGAGGGATCTGGCAAGCAGGGAGACTCCCAAACTCTCTGAATGCCAAAGCCGGCCTAGCAAGCTTGAAGCCTTTTCCAGCAAGAAGAGGCCAGCCCAGGGCTCAGAGCCAGAGAGCTGGTCCCCTTGGAAGACTGTGAAACGCTAATGGCAGTGTGGGGACCCCGAGGGTCTCCTGCCTTGCTGCAAACCAGAGACTGCTGTGTCGCTGGGCTTTGAAGAGAAGGACCTGCGTGACCGTGACATAACCCACGGTAGATACCGTGGTAGAAACCTTCCCGAGATAGGAGGTGGACGAGATTATTCCACTCGCGGTGCTTCAGAGGCAGGCAAAAAATCACCCCAACTCGGTGACCGCGACAGGATAAACGTGGCTGGGATACGAAGGGTACGAATAGCCTTCCTGCTCCTCCCGGTGACCGGCTGGGGCCAAGTGCAGGAGTTGATCGCCGTGCGGTGCCCTGCCAGGCTACCAGCCGCTGCAGCAGAGCAGGTCTGCGGGGCTGCCTGCCTTCCCCTGCCCTCCCCTCCCCTCCGGAGCAGGGAGGGAGATGCCAGCAGGAAGCTGCAGCTGGACAGGAGATGGGATTCATGTTTTCCCTCTTACGGATGCAAGAAAAGCCCCTTTCCTTCATTCTCATGTGAGCATTTGCTGCGGTTCCAGTTGGGCTTTCATTTGTCTTTGCGATTTGCACTTTTGGCAGGGACAGAAGTCCCCGATGATTTGCACATCCGTCCCTCCCGTGCGGCAGCCCGCTGGCTAAAGGGATGCTGCCGTCAGTCCCCGGAGGCGCGGGGGGGGGGGGAGGGCAGCCTGCCCGTCCCCGAGGTTAAGTGGCTCTGCTCACCCCTGAATAAGCTGCTGCATGAACCGAAAATGCAGCTTTGCAATGGGCCTCGCCGTTTCCGAGGTTCCTGCTGGTGGGGCTGCCGGCCTGGGAACACGAGAGCTTTTGTGAGCGGAGCGGGAGCAGCTGGTGCGCCAGCTGCAGCCCAAACGGCGCCCGGCGGCAGCCCCCGGCAGCGCCTTGCCCAGCCTCCCCGGGGAAGGGGAGAGCACCGCCAACCAGTTACTCCAGCCTGGCGGTCGGGTTTGGTTTTTCCTCCCCAGGTGAAGGGAACGTTAACCGTGCGCAACCATCTCATCTAACTGTTGCTTATGCTTCACAGTAATGGCAGTATTTCGGCCCGGAGCCCGTGCGGACGGCTCCGGAGACGGTGCTTTAACATTGCTACAGGACACTGCAAGCCTTCGTTAACTATTTTCCTTTCCTTTCCGGCAGGGCAGCGTTTCTCCTTGCTGCTGATGAAGGAATGAGGTGCGGAGACGCAGGGTGACTTGGCGAAGGGCAGGCAGAACGTTACGGGTACGGTTAAGGATGGATGTTAGGTAGCCGGAGAAGTCGGCGGCCTGGGCCTCCGCGCCGGCGTGAAACCCTTCAACGCGTGAAAGCTGCTAAGGCAGCGCGGCGCTGCGTGCCGGGGTCGGTGCTGCCCCGCCGCGGTGACGGTCCCCGCGTCCCGCGCGGCGCGGGAGAGGGGCTGGGACTGCCGGGAGGGCGCTGCCGTGGCGGCGCAAGGCTCGGGTTTATAAGCATGCTCTTGGGTTGTGTATATCTATTTTTTTTTCCTTTTTAATTTTTGCCTGCTCATTCGGTAGAAGGGCTTATCGGCTCCCTGCACACGGGAGATGCGGGCAGCGGGAGCCCTGCCGCCGCTTCGGGGGTGCGTTATCAGTTCCCCCCGGGCGCTCGGCAGCACCAGCGCGTCTGGCCGCTGCTCTCTGCCCCCGCGAACGCTCGATCCCCCCGGCTGCATGGACACGGACACGTGCCTGCCCAGCACAGCCACCTGCTGATTTCCCTTCCAGCAGAAGAGCGTTTTTTCCGCTAGGGAGGGCTGGAAGGGCGTGCGGGCAGCTCTGCGGTGGCCTCTTTCGACCGCCGGCAGCAGGAAGCTCCAGAGCAGATCCGCTCGCTGGCTCCGCCGCCATCGCCCCGCCACGGGGCACGATGAGGACACGGGAACTGCCAGGCAAGACAGAAAAAATCGCGGCCGCGGGTCTGCCCCGACCTGCCCGAGTGCAGGCCGCCCCGCGGTCGCTGCGGGCCGTTCTCCCAGGGGAGGCACCTGCGCCCCGGTGCCCTGGAAGGGGTTAGGTATTAGTTTGGAGCTGAAGAAGCTGCCGAGATCCGCAGATGTTTGGTGTTTGGAAACACAAAATGCCGTGAATCATGTGGTAAACGGCTAGAACAGATGGATGGTTTCAAAATCCTGCTCTTTCTGGGCCCCCAGAGCAGTATCTTCGGGGCCTAAAGCGGCGAGACTTGCCGAGCGGCCGAGCAGATCCCTTCCGCTGTCTCTGCGCAGCTTCGCAGGGGCAAGGGAGGTGGGACAGCACCGGTCCCCTCCATCGCTCCTGTCCACCAGCACAGTTTGTCTGGTCTGCTTCCCCACTACGCCAGCAACGAGTCCTGCTCACACCTAGAGAATACTGTCCCGCTGTATAACAGACCTCCTCGCCCAAGAAAGTCTGAATCCCAGCACCAGTCAAGCACCTCCTCATCAGAGCAGCCACCTCTGCCTGCTCCTTTTGGCCGGGAAGGAGTTGCTGGAGCGCTGTGGAGGCTGGCAGTGCGGTGGGGGACCCCCGTCGAAGGCCACCAGCCTCACCAGGGCTGTGGTTACTCCCATCGCCTCCCAGGGGAAGGGGAGCTGAAGACCCTAGGCAGGACAGTGACCTGGTGTCCTTCACTCAGGACCCAGTTCTGGGGGGAGAGCAAGGGCATGGCAGTTTGTGCTTGATGCAGGGAAGAAGCAGAGGTGGAGAACATTTGTGTCTACCCAGGAACCCCACCAACCCATACTCTCTCCCATCAGCTTCCTGAGCGCGGGGCACGGCTGGCGTTTTGGCTGGCAAGAGGGCTGCAGGACAGAGGGAACGTGTGCTCTCGCCATGCTCTGGGGTGGTCCGCAGCAAGGCACCCGAGCCGCCCGGCAGCACTGTCAGTCATCCCTGCAATTCTTGGAACAGGGTGAGAGATGTATTTGGTAACCACTAGCAACAAGTTTCAGCGAGAAGCTTGTCAGAATGAGGATGGATGGTAGAAGGTTATCACCGAGGAAGGGCCTGGTGGCAGACAGAGCACCAGGAACGCAAGGCAATGGCAGCCGGACTCGGAGACTGCCTTTTCCAACCTCTTCTTAATTAGTTTCTCAGCCAGCCCTAACTCAGCTTTCTCCACCCTGCTCCTGACACCGAACCTACTGATTACGCTGCAAGGATCTGGTTGTCCAAGAGTGCATCCTGCTCCCAGAAGAACCTGTCCCAAGGAGCCCGGAGACAGAAATATTCTTGGCCGGATCAGTCTGGCAGAGCTCCACCACCTCAGCCAGCCGTGACGGGAAAGCATCGCTGGACGGAACAAGTCTTCACAGGTCCTACCACGACGACCGCCGTGGCCAGCCGAGAGCAGGCTCACCAGCAGAGCCTGGCAAAGCCGAAGCGGAGGTGCGGAGGAGACGGTATCAGCGTCAAGGCGCGGGGGTGAACTTCGTTCCCTGCCGCGGGCGTTGGATGTCCCCTCCCCACCGCCTGCGGAGCAGCCATTGCTCGCTATTAGCCTGGCGGAAAATCCGTCAGCTAGATTGGGCGCAGGGCTGAAAACTCAGGTTTTGACCAAAATTCTCCGCGAGCAGTATCTGTATTTGGCACCTTACCTTACATTTAAAAAAAGCATGTGCGCACACACACGAGATCCTAGGAAATTATGCGGAACAGGGAGAGGCAGGCTGGAGCCTGCTTCGGAAAACACAAATTCGGTTAGTGGCATCGCTCAGGTGGGGGGCAGAGGCTGCAGATGTGGCACCTGGGCCGTGATCCCCGCGTGGGAGCCGGCCTGCCCGGTACAGCGCCCACGGGGCAGCCCGGCTGCGAGCACCCACGGGGGGGTGCCCCCCGTATCCATGTACCTGCGCAGCTGCCCCGGGCTTGGGCCCCAAAGGGTCGCAAAAGGCTGGCCCTGGCTGTGGGAGCCGCCGTGGGTCGTGGCAGAGGGGGGAGCCGGGCCCCACGGAGGGGGAGCACGGGAGAACGAGGAGCATGGGAGGCCGGGGGGAGCAGGG
>NW_020451223.1:116001-137869 GCF_003343035.1 Apteryx rowi | reverse complement strand
ACCGAGCACCCGCCCGCCCGCTCTTCTGCGGCTGCGGTTTGGCTCGGCCGGCGCCGCGCTGGGAGCGTCCCCGCGGCGTGTCTGCACCGTGCCCGCAGGGCGGGAGCACCCCGGCGTCGGCACCCCTCTGCCGGGGCCGGTTCCCGTGCCGCGCTCAGGTGCCGTGCGTACCCGTGCCCTCCTCCAGCTCGGTCCCTTGCAGTCGCGCCGTTTCCCTGGCTGCTGCCGTGGGGCGTCTCGGTCCCCGTGTGGGAGATGCGGGTGATGGGCCCAGCCAGCCCTCCGACCGGTCACCCAAAGCTCTCGTTGGAAGAGGCTGAGCAGACCCCTCTGGCCGGTGCTTTGGCAGCCCCCTGGCTTACGGGCTGCGCGGCGGGGGGGGGTGCGGTGCTTTCCTGGCTCCTGTCAGTTCAGCTTGTCTCCAATGGAGCCGAGAAATGCTCCGGCCCTCCTGTCTCGGGGGACACAAGTGAGACCGCAGGGGCGCCTGCGTGGCCTTACACTGCCCCATTACGGGAGTGGCAACAGGGGGAGGCAGCCCCCCCCCCCCCGCCCCGCACACCAGGGACGCTGGGCAGTCGGATGCTGTCACCTGCCCAGGGCACCTGCAGCCGGCACGGCCCCCTCTGGACCCCCACTGGCCCGGCCCACAGGGAGGCAGGGAGCTGTGCATGCCGAGAGCCTGTCCGTAGGGATGTGGCTGGGCGGCTGCAGTGCCTGAAGCCCTGGGGTCCCAGGCAGGGCCACCAGCGGGTCCCCGTCGAGGGTGCTCGGCTGCCGAGGCTGGGCTGGGAGCGGACCCCTCTGAGGAGCCGCCCTTCTCTTGCAGGTGAAGAGGAAGCTGAACTTGGAGACGGATCACCAGTACATAGCGGAGAGCCTGCCGACGGCCCGGGGCAAAGCGCGAAACCCTGCTAAAGGTACCGGCCCAGGCTGCGCTGCGGCGGGTGGTCTGAGAGCGCTGCCTGATACCGGCCTTCGCCCTCCTCCAGCGGGGCGCGGGGTCTGCCAGCCTCGGGTTTGCACCCACGGCACCCGGGCGGGCTGGGCTGCGGCTCTGGGCTTGTCCCCTGCTGCTTCTCCCGGTCCCTCCGTGTCGCTTTGCAGAGGCTCTTGCTGGGGGCTGGGGCGTTCCTGGATCCTCTGGGCCATGCCGCTGCCTCCTGGCTCGGCTCATGCAGGCAGCAGCCGGGGCCAGCAGCCCTGCGGGGATGAGCGCGGGAGGTGGCGTCCACAAGGACTGTCGTGTCCCCGTGCTGGGCGCTGCAGGGCTTTGTCACTGCCCGTGGGGACGGAGCCGAGGCTGGCAGTGTGGAGTCGGTCCGCACGGGGCTCGCTGCGCCCGGCTCTCAGCAGGCTGGAAGCTGCAGCGGAGCTAACAACCCCAGCTCTGCGCAGGGTGTGCAGTGCAGAGCCGGCTGACACATGTTTACACGGCCCGGCACTGATATGGAGCGCAGAAAAGCCAGGTGAACTCATCTAGTGTGAGGCCTGTATCCTCCCAGCCGCCTCCCGCGTGGCCCGTTGCCAAGCCTTAGGAGCAGGCGTAAGGCTCGGAGCGAAGCGAGCCCCACGTTTGGCCTCGCTGGTCGTCCCCTGCCTGGCCCCGATTCTGCAAATGGGCTGCTGCAGGCGAGGGCTGCCGAGGGCTTTGCACCGAGATCGCTGCGATGTGCAGGCTTGAGGAAGGCAAGGGCTGGAGCGGGACAGGGTTTGATGGGAAGGTGCGTTTTGAGCACGGCTAGGGCATTGCGTGGACTTTGGGCCGGTGTGGCCAAGGGCTGGTGGCCAGGGAGCACTGGGGGAGCAGATGGTGACAGCCCAGACAGGGGAGGTAGGGCCGAGCCTTTGAATGCAGGCAGGCTGAGCCGAAAGGGGTCCTGTGATGTGCGAGCAGACCCTGATGGGTCTGGGTGTGCTAGCAGCCACCAGGAGGACAAGCTGGAGGAGGGCACCCGCCACTGGGCTCCGGGCAAGCCCTGAGCGTGTCCTTGGCTGCTTGCAGGGGCAAAATCTCCTGGGGAGAAGTCTCGCTATGAAACCTCACTGAACCTCACCACCAAGCGCTTCCTGGAGCTCCTGAGCCAGTCGCCTGACGGTGTGGTGGACCTCAACTGGGCAGCTGAGGTCCTGAAGGTGCAAAAGAGGCGCATCTACGACATCACCAATGTCCTGGAGGGCATCCAGCTCATCACCAAGAAGTCCAAGAACAACATCCAGTGGCTGTACGTACCAGGATGTGCTCCTGCAGGGCTGGGGCCCATCTGCATCCTGGGCTAGGGCTGGGGTCATGGTGGGAGCTCATGGGTCTTGCAGGCAGGCTGGGAAGCGACTGGGTGGGAGAAGCTCAGAGCAGTGTCACGCTGCTGCTGGCAGCCGGATCCTGAGTGTCTGCTCTGGGATCGCGTGCAGGCTCTCTGTTCTGGGGGGCCACAGCCTTTGGGGAGGGCTGTGCGTGACCATGGGTGACTTCTGAGCACCGATTTTCTGGTGTTATCTTCAAATCTCTCTTGTCTTTGGGCTGGGGCCTTGCAGGCAGTGCTGCCACCCCTGGGAGCTGAGCCGGGCCCTGGGGAGCAGGGGATTTGTCTGGGGTTTGGTAGCTTGGAGAGGAGCCCAGAACAGTTCCTGCACTCCGGGTCTGTCCCCTGGTGGGAAATCCCCACAGGGCCAATTCCCTGGGCCCGAGGTGGGACTTGGCAGGGTCCCCAGCTGGGGATGCTGCCGGGTGACAGTCCTGGGTGTGGGCGACGGTGAGCCATGGGGTTTGCTGTGGCCACGTTCCTGGGAGACCCCCAGGCCTGCTGGTGCAGCCCAAGGGCAGGGTGACCCCCGGGTTTTCTCGCTTGCCGGCGGGGAAAAAACGCTGGCAGAGCTGTGGGCGTCTTCCAAGTGTGCCCTGGTGGGTGTACAAAGGGTGAAGGGTGGAGGAACCTGTCTGTCCTGCTGTGCAAGTGCTGCCCTGGACACGGCCGTGCTGAGGGTGACAGAGGCCTGCGCTCCCTCCAGGGGCAGCCAGGCCACGGTGGGACCCTCCAACCAGCACCGAGTGCTGGAGAAGGAGCTGCGGGACCTGCAGGCAGCCGAGCGGCAGCTGGACGACCTCATCCAGACGTGCACCGTCCAGCTGAGGCTGCTCACGGAGGACCCCGGGAACCAGCAATATCCTTCTCTGCAGGGCAGGCTGGGTGCTGGGGCTGCTGGGAGCCCTGGGCCCTACAGCACTGCGGCACGGAGGGGTAGCTGGGGAGCAGCTCTCCCCTGCTGCCCCCAAATCCAGGCCAAAGCGCCCTCCCCAGGCCCTCCCCAGGTCCTGTTGGCCCCTTCTTGGGGTTCACAGCTTGCAGGGAGCACCTGTGGCCCTGGGAGGGGGACGGTGCTGGAGAGTGAGCCCTGCGGCCGGTCCCAGGGGTCTCCAAGCCAGGAGGTCTCAGCCTTGTGATGGGTAGCTCTTGGGCAAACGCAGCTCTGAGTCCATCCCCTGGGAACATTGCATGGCTGTGGGACATGTCTCCAACCCCATAGCCGTGCTTGGCACTGCCTGACAGCCCCCGAAACGTGGTGGGCTAGTGCTGCTCCCTGTTGGGCCTTCGGACATTGAGTGCCGCATCCCGGCCTCTCCTCGCGTGGGCTCCTCGGTGTTGGCAGTGCCCCGCTCTTTCCGTCTGCACCCAGAGCCACTGCCTCATGGTTGCAGCAAGGGATGTGTCAGACCAGCGTGGCAGGGATGGCACCTGGTTGGGCTCGGAGAGGATGCTCTAGCCCTGACGCCCGCTGTTACCTGCATGCGGGGCCCCTGAGCTGCTCAGCGGTGCCAGCTGTGCCGTGCTCAGCACCGGGCGGTGAGCCCGGCTGGTGCAAGGCCACCTAGTGCACTGGGCATTTTCCTGCCTGCCCCTCTGTCCGGCGTCCCTATCGCGTGGCAGTGTCCCCCACGTCTGCTCCTTGACCGGCCACACCGCAGCCTACGTGACCTGCCAGGATCTCCGGAGCATTGCGGACCCCTCTGAGCAGATGGTGATGGTTATCAAGGCCCCCCCAGAGACCCAGCTGCAGGTCTCGGACCCCGCGGAGGTAAGCCGGGGGCCTCCAGCCCGCTGTGCCGGCTCCCTGGGTCTGCAGAGCCCTCGCCGCAGCGAGCCCACAGCCTGGTGTCCCCAGGGCTTCCTTGTGCTCACTTGTCTCCCTTCTCCCAGGCTTTCCAGGTGTCTGTGAAAAGCACTCAGGGCCCCATCGACGTGTTCCTCTGCCCCGAAGACAGCTCTGGGGTCTGCAGCCCTGTCAAGAGCCCGTTCAAAGCAGCCGTGGAGGAATTGTCCCCCAATTCTTCGCAGTCCAGGGCCTCCCCACTCCTGCATCCGGCCCAGGACGTGAACATGCCGCTGCTGCCCGGCGAGCAAGGTGAGCGGCCGGGGCAGGGCGCGCGGCTGGGGGAGGCCGAGGCTGGCTCTGGGGGGCTCGGCGCCTGCGGAGCTGGGAGACGGGAGCGCTGCTGTGGCCACGGAGCGGCTCTGGCTGGGGGCAGCTGCTGGCTGTCGCTGCGTTTGCAGCTCCTCAGGAAGAGCTCGAGCGTGCTGCAGAGCCCCTTTCCCATCCATGCTGTCCCTGTGCCGTCACCGGAGGGTGGGGAAGGGCAGGGGGAGATGCCCCGGCTCTGGGGATCTCTGTGGTGACACCACGAGGATCCCGCAGGGCAGAACCTGCCGCTTGCAGAAGGCTGCCGTGCTCCAGGCCCCGGCACTGGTGTCAGCCCACGCTGTGGCAGGTCTCGGCCACGGCACAGGCGGCGGCAGCGGCGGAGCGCTCCCCTCCCTGGGCTGTGGCGGCAGGGTGCCTCCCGTACGCTGCTCGCTCCGCAGCCCCTGACAGCGGGAACCCCCCCGGTTTGCATCCCTGGGGCAGGCAGTGGGGTGGCAAGCAGGGACCAGAGAGCTCCCAGCAAACCCCTCGGCACGTCCCGGCCCACGGGAATGTGCAGGACGGAGCCGCAAACGCTGCGTCTCGCGCCCTGGGGTGGGTGGTGTCCTCTGCCCGGCTGGGCTGGGCTCCCGCTCCGGCCTCCACGTCAGCGGGGATTCAGCAGTGCCCGGAAACTGTGCTGGCACCCAGGGCAGCGCCCGCGGCTTGTGCTCGCTCCCTCCCGCGTGGCCTCGCCAGACGGCGTAGCCGCGAGCTGGATGCGCAAGCCTTATGGGAAGCGCTGCCCAATTGCGGTGTTTTGGCGTGGTGCAGCCTTCCAAAAGTATCCTGTGCTACTAGCTAAGAAAATTAACCCTTAACGCGGTAACCCTCTCTGCGCCGGAGGAGGCTTTGCGTCTCCGCTGCGCCTCTCTGCTCCCGCGCCGGGTGCGGAGCTCGGCCGGGCCCGGGGTGCCGGGTGCCCCCGGCGAAGGGGGCGGGCGGCCGGGGGCTGCGCGCAGGCTCCGGCAGGCTCTCCCTGTCTCCGCAGAGCCCCTGCTGCCCGCGGAGGGCCCGCTGCCCGGCAAGTGCCCCGCCGACGAGGTGAGCCTCTCGCCGCTGGCCTCCATGGACGCTCTCTTGGAGCAGAGCAAGGACGATTTCTCAGGCTTCCTCCCGGACGAGTTCATCAACCTGTCCCCTCCGCAGCCCCAGGATTACCACTTCGGCCTGGAGGAGGGCGAGGGCATCAGCGAACTGTTCGACTGTGACTTTGGGGACTTCACGCCCTTGGACTTCTGAGGCGCCGCTCCTCCCGGGGGCGACGTCCCAACGCACCTTGCGGGGCTGAAGCCGGCGGGCCGGGGGGAGCGTTTGCGCCCCCGGGCGTGAAGGGGGCCCGGGCCGCCCCAGTGCTGCCGGGCGTCCCCTCCGCGCTGCGGCTTTGGTTTGCCTTTCGGTCATTTCTGGTGCACGTGCCTTTCCTCGGCGGCCCGCTGCCGCCTGCCACGGTGCTGCGGGGCCCATGCCGCTTTACGCCCCCGCGCCCGGCCGCCTCCGGCCCCTCGCCTCGGGGCTCCCGGCCTCGCCGGCGGCTCCGCGGCCCGGCCGCCTCCGGCCCCTCGCCTCGGGGCTCCCGGCCTTGCTGGCGGCTCTGTGGCCCGGCCGCCGCTCCAGCTCCCCATGCTCCCACAAGTGGCGGCCTCCCTCTCCCCGGCCCGCCTGGCTCCGGGGGCGACGTTTCCCTCCGTCACCCCCAGTGTCCCTCCGGACGTGGCGGGGGCTGGGAGGCGCCGGCGTCGCCCCCGAGCGGGGCTGGCCGCGGTGGGGAGACCTGGGGAGAGGGGCCCTTTCGGCTCCGCGGGGGCCCTCGCCCAAGGTGCCGGCGAGGGCGGCCGGGCCGGGGCCCCTCGCAGAGCTTTAAGCAGTCCTGTGTATAGATTTGATTAATTTATTATTGTTGTTCCCTGGGGACAGTGTTGAATTTCCTCGGGCGGGGGGGCGGGGGGCCGTGGGGGCGAGCGGCGGCGGAGCGGGAGGTGCCGGGAGGCTTCGCGGCGGTGGGCGAGGGGGCTGGCGGGGGCCATGTGTCCCCTCCCTGCGGGGAGGGCGGCGGCGGCCCCGGCGCCCCGGAGCGGGGTTATTTATTTATTATTTATGCGATGCGGAAGCTCTCCCGGAGGGCGGGAGCGGGCGAGGGAGCGGGCGCCGTGGCGCGGGAGTGCGGGAAGGCCGTTGTGTTAGCGTCGAGGGGCGCCGCCATCGCGGCGGGGGAGGAGGGAGCCCGGCGGGGGCTCGCCACCGGCGAAACGGCTGAGGGGCTGGGAGCGGAGGTGGTGGGGATGGACGGACGGACAGACAGACGGCCTCTAGCCTGCTCCGGTCCCCTGCAAAGGCCCAAACCAGGAGGCCGCAGCTTCGGGAAGGGCCCCGGGGGCGGCAGCGGGGCGCCGCGGGCCTGGGCCCCGGCTCTCCTCTCCCTCCTCCGGCCCCGCGGCAGCATGGCCCCGGCCGGGCCTCCCCGGGGCAGCCGGGATCGCACCTCGGGCTCAGGGAAGCGGGCAGCCCTGGCGCAGGGAAGGGTGCAGAGCCATGCGGGGATGCTGATGCGCGCGGTGGCGGCGAGGACCAAACTTTGTCTCCAGGCTTTCTCTTTCAGTCTTGGCGCAGCACTTCGGGTAGCGCTCGCTTTCTGCGGCTTCCTCCTCTCCGGGCCGCCCGCGCCCCGGGAGCGGCGGTCGCGGTGCCAGGTCGGTGCCACCGCGGCGGCCGTCCCCCCGGACAGCGCGGGGTCCCCACCGGCGGCAGGGTGCTGCACGCCTCCCTCGGGCCGGAAAGCAGGGCAGGGAGCAGCAAAAGGGAGGGAAACGGGGAAAGGAGAGGGTTTCCTCGCCCTTTGGGGGCTGCTGCCGGCCCAGGTGGCCACCGAGCCGAGCTGGAGACGCACTTTCACTTACTGCCTTTTAACAAGTTCTGTGTTCTTCTGAGCTTCGTGTTTAATAAAGGTTTCTACTGACTCCCTGGCCTGCGGTTTGCCAAAACCCTGGAAACTATGATGTCTTTTTTTTACCTCCAGTGAAACTGTACTTTAGCCAAAAGGAAAAAAACTTGAAGAGTGAACCTGGACTGCAAGCGCGGGTCCATCCGAGCCTGGTGGCCACAGGGAGCGATTTGGTCTAGAAAAGCCCTCTCCAGCTTTTCTGCTGCCAAAAGTCTTCCCTTGTTTCGATGTTGGCCAGGAGCATGTGTGCCAGGACAAGAGCGCTGTGGCTGTTTTCTCCCTGTTATCCTCTCCTTTTTTAAATAGATCATGCCTCAGAGGAGCAGGAATAAATCAGATTGGGTTAAAATGCAATGCTGACAGCCTGGATTAGAGCAAATTCTCTCGGCTACTGGGGAAATGGGCTGTTTCTCCCCAACCATTTAAATTCTGGCATGCCTACGGACAAAGTTCTCCCTTGCGGAGCTGTAAACTCCTTTAGCAGCCCAGGTGGCACTCAGCTGCATTAATATTTAGTCCCTCTCCTGGTTTGCTTTGCAACCTGCGTTTCCCACTTGTGTTCTGGGCCGTGTTTCCATTTCCAGCCCTAGTCCGAGCTGGGCTGCAGGGGGGAGCAGCAGGGGCCCTGCAACATGCCCCTGGCCAGCGCATGCAGAAATCAAATCAGGGAGCCCTGGTTCCTCTGCCCGGCTGGGCTCTGGGCGCTGGGGTGAGGGTGCTGTCCCGGCCCCTTGCATGTGGTGGCTCAATGACTGCCCTGGTGCCGGCAGGCTTCGGCTCCAACCGCGCATCTCACCCTGGCACTAATCCTCAGTGTGGGCTCCTGAGTGAGCAGGTGTGCTGAACTTCATATAACCAGGGCCAAATTGCAAGGATTTTTTTAAGCTCCGAATGGAGCAGTGTGACAACCACACTGAGGACGTGGCTGAGGGTGAATGAGACCTCTGGGAGGTGACGCAGGTGTCTGGGATGGTCCTGTGGCAGCAGGTGCTCTGTGAGACCCCTGGGATGGGGCTCATCCAGCTCGGTGCGGGGCTGCACCGCAGGGGACAGCAGGGGCTCGCCGGGGCTGCTGCCCCCAGTGCCGCCTGTGGCGATGGAGCCGGCCAACATCCCCATCCTTTCTCGAGATGGTGTTTAACGTGGGCAGCCATGGAAACAGCAGAGCCACGGTCCTTGGCAACTTGCTCCACCGTGCCTCCACCTGCCCAAGACCGCACGAGTGCGATGCAGGTGTGCACGTGCACCAGTGCCGCTGCTCACAGCCCCACTGCTGCTCCCAGCACGGATTTGGGTGCTGGGCCCGGTGGGGAACAGCTCGGAGCCGCCACTCCCAAGCGGAGCAGCAAAGGTCTCCTCACACCTCAGGTGGCTTCGGTGGCTTTGTGCGCTAGCCTGAGGAGCTGTAGCCATAAATACTGAAAGTGAAGTCCCTGGAAGGGAAGGTGCTCATGCCCCAGGTGAGCGCAGGGTCTTGGCTGCCGGGGGAACGTGTGGGGCCCCGCTGACCCAGCGCTGCCAGGGGACACCAGCCCTGAGGTGGGCCGGACCTGCCCCCATCCCCAGCGTTGGCTGCCCGGGAGTTGGGGGGGTCCCCTGCAGCACAGGCTCCGTGCTGGGGCGCGCAGGAACCGGGGCACTGAGTGGTCCCTGCTGAGGACGGGACGGGTGCTGAGATGGGGCAGAGGGTGGCTGCGGGGCCGGAGGTGCTGGGAGGCCGTGGGTGCTGTGGCACTGCAAGGGCCGAGCTCTGCAACAGGAGAGCCTGAGGAAGAGAGTTTTCTGTTCCCCAAAGCTGAGCAGGTCTTTACCGTGGCTCTCCTTGCATTTCATCGCGATCTCCCCAGTTGCTGGTGTAGGAGCTGGATGCACACCCCGTGCCCTGCTGGCCCCGCGGACGGCATTGCCGCAGCCATGGCGCAGAGCTCATCGGAAACACCAAAATCACGTCAGCACATCATCCCCCGCGAGCACCTTGTCTCCTCGGCCCCCATGGCCCCGGGCAGGGGGCTCAGCGGGCCGCTAAGCAGGGTCTCAAGTGCTTGCTGTGGTGCTGCCCCGCTCAGCCCTGCCAGGCGCCCCGTGCTGCCGGCCCCATGCCAAAGCGCCAGCGCGTCCGGCAGCCCCTGGTCCGGCGAGGGCTCAGCTCTCTTCATGAGTTACCAACCAGGCCGGCAGCGCCTCGATTGCCTTGTTTAAGCAGACCTGAAATATTCACTGCGTGCACATGTAATCAGCATCTCCCTGCTGTTTGCCCACTCATCCTCTCCGTGCCCGTGGCTCGGTTCGGTACAGCACCGGAGCCGGGGGCTCCGACGGGCGACGGCGCAGCTCAGGGCGCCAGTGGCTGGCACGGCAGAGCCATTTAACCTCTTGCTCCTGATAACACTCAGCTCTCGAGATGTTCGGAGCAGTGCAGAGATTTAATTAATCTTCGCACACCTGCATGACTCTCCTCTTGAAGTCGCTGGGAGCTGGTATTTAACAACCGCGTTACATTTGCTTAAGCAAGAGTGACAGCAACGAAAGCGAGCTGGAAGGTGCAGCCGGGCTCTGTCCCTGTGCCCCGCAGCCCCTGCGATGGCACGCACAGCCAAGGATGGAGCCGGCCGTGCGCAGGGTTAGCTGCGGGGACAGAAATCCCAGGCTGCGGGGGCCTCTTGGGGCACTGGCAGCCTCTTTAGGTAAGGATAAGCATATAATGAACCCCAGAAGCCTGGGGGGGGGGGAGGAGGCAAGGCCACAGCCTTGCAGATGGATGCTGATGTGAGCTGCAAACTCTCAGCCACTGTACAGAGCATCTGCAATAGGCTGCACTTTCTCCAGCCTGAGGGTCTTTAAAATGCCAAAGGAGCCGAACGCTTGGCACGGTTTTATCTAGTGGGGCCAGTTGCCACAGGCTGGGACTCACAGCCGGGAAAGCAGAAGCCTCCCAGGTGCCGCTGCCGTCACGGGGAGCCGAAGCGGAGCTGCCCGGCAGACCCGGCCCCATCGCCGCAGCCCAGGCACCCTGACCCGTGCTGTGCGGCACGGGCTGCTCTCGGGGAGCTGCCCCGCGGCCCCCACTCCCAGCCCCGGCACGGCCCGCGAAGGGCTGCCCGGGGGCGCCGGCCCCCCGGCAGCCTGGGGTGAGGGCCGGGCTGGGGGCGGCCGGGACCCACCGGGAGGCAGGGACGCACCGCCCCGCGCGGGAACGCCGCTTCCTTCCTGGCTTTGTGCGGCTTGCTCTCCTCCTGTTTCTCCCTGGCTTCCTGCGTGTCATTTATTTAAAAAGGCTGATAAATATTTCACTCTGGACTCTGCTGCATAAGCTCTGTGTTCCCGCTCTGGCTTTCACAGCTAATTGGAGCCCTGGTTTTCGGCCTGTTGGATGCATGTATAACACGTGGCCACGCAGCGGGCCGAGGGCAGCCCGCGGGCACGCGCAGACCTGAAAGGCTGGTGGGTGACTCAGGGGCCACAGCGAGCCAGAGCTGCCGGCCATCCCAGCCCTGCCGGCAAAGCCGGGCACTGGGATGCACTGGAAGCCCGGTGGCCTGGGCCAGCTGGACGTTTCGGTCTTCAACGCATTTCTTGACTGTCCATCGCAGCTGACGGGGGAGCTGCTGGCAGGGGCTGTTGCAAAGGGGTGTTCCAGGTCTCAGATCCCGGGTGGGGACCAAGCCCAAAGTACCTTAGCAAGCAGAAGAGATGAGGAGTGGTTTGGGGGAGAGATTTTTAAGCCTGTTTTGGCTTTAAGGACTTTCTGCCTTCAGGGAAGCCTTACAGGCTTCAGCTGGGGTCCCTGTTCCTGCAGCTGAAATGCAGCTGAAAAGCAGAAAAGGCGAGGAGGAGGGAGGCGTGAGTGCAAAGAGGATGAAGCCGGGAGGAAAGGAGCTACCCTGGCTTTGGAGAAGCAGCAGGAGAGATTGCTCCGGGATAGGAGATGCTGCTTGCATCCCATCTCCCAGCTGCATGTTCCTGCTGCCTGTGCTGCCCCAGGGAAGAACTCAAACATTCCGGCATGATGGTTCAGCTCTGAGAGCTTTCCTTGCAGAGCCTCTTGTTGCACTGCCTGCGCAGGCAGCAATGCACTTTGCCACCAGAATGTAGGAAATAAAGTTCAGACACTAAACTAGAATTTTGAGGAGGAAAAATATAAGGAGGGAAAGGAGCTGGGAGGGGAATTGAAGAGCCACGTGCTGCACATGGGGGCCGGGGGACAAAGCCTGCTTGCAGTGACTGGGTTGCCTGCATGGTGCAACGTGTGCAGGGCTTGACACGCTGCGAGCGGTGCAATAGCTGAGCAGGGACCAGCAGGAACTAGCCAGGAGGAGCTGCCAGGAGAGGTGCAAAGCCGGTGCGCCCCTCTCAGGGGTGGCTGGGACATCTCCATTGGGGGATCTCTTCACTCGCGTTACGGGATGGAGCTTCCCGGGCAGCCTGGGGCAGAGCCGGCTCTTGCCTCGGTGCTCCTGCACTTTACTGATGCTCTGAAGCAGGGACTTACTTGACGCCGATGGAGCTGGGGAGCAGCTGGATGAGGCCCTGGGGACGTCAGAGCAGAAACGCTGGCTGATGCCTCGAGGCCCAGGGGGCTTCACCTGAGTGGTCCCAGCACGTGTATCGGAGGCTCCCACACTGCTCTGTTAGAAAGCGTGAGAAACGGCCAAGAGACCCCATCAGCTTGCACTGGGCAAAACTTTCTGGGGGAGCTGAAGGGCATTTGAGTTTGGTTGTTCACCATGGGCAAAGATCAGTCCCCACAACCAGGGCAGGGGTGGAGGGGCAGGAAGGCACCGGCCCCCTGTTTCCATACTGCGGGGCCGTACCAGGAACAGCGAAGGGCCTGTCACACCTTCCTGGACAGAAACCATCCGGCTGGGGGAGTGCAAAAGCCACTGCATTTCACCGGGAATGGCCCCTGAGCTCTGCCCCTGCAGGCAGACCAGCACCCTCCTCTTCACCCTGAGGCCAAAGGCATCTCCTGCATGGACAGGTTGGTTGATACATCAGTGGATAACTCTGTTGTGCAGTGCTTGGTGGTGGTTTTGGAAGGAGCCTGTCCCACCACCGCTGTCCTCTGCAAATACCCACCTACTCCTTTGGGGTCTCCTTCAAAAGGTTTCCCGTCAATGTCGAAGCAGGTAAAACAAAAGCGCAACGTGTTGTGGGTCATCCTAAGGGAGGGCGTTTGATTTGTTTCTCCTCTAAGCACAGCAAAAGCCATCAGAGGGACGATGGTCTTGGCCCGACCTGAGTTCAGTTCTCTGCGTGAGCCGAGAAGAGCCGAGCAAACCACCTCGTTTCCGACACAAGGCACTCAGCCGCGCTCCGACAGCTTTGAGGAGCTGCGCTGGCTCCTCCTCACTGGTTCGGGGCAGTGAATAACGTATTTGGGGACAACTCCCTGGTGCCACTGGAGCTGCTGCTTCGTGCCAAGGCAAGGCTTTCCACGGGGCGAGGGGTGTGCGGAGCAGAGAGCGGTGGAAAAGACCCCAGGAGCCCAGAGCAGGGGGAGAGCAGGAAGGACAGGGAGCTTTTTGCTCACTCCCCTCGCTGCTGGCGTCTCTGCCACCCAGAACTTTAAAAAGCAGCGTGATACGGGCTTGTCATCTGAGCTGATGGGAAAATATCAGGAAATTTCCTTTTGGCAAACACTTTTACTTTTTTTCTAACATAGAAACCCCAGTGGAAAAGCTTGGCTGCCGAACCCAGCCCGCAGCAGAACCGTGGCTCCCCGGCAATCCTTCCCGACCTGCCAGCCCAGCCTTCCTCCTCCCCTCCGCTGCTGCAGGAAAACTGCGTTTCGCCTGCCCCGCAGCGAAGCCCGCGGCCAAAGCCCACCGCGCGCGGCCGTGCCGCCGAAGAGCACGTCTGCCCCATCGGGGCCGGGGGCAAGCCGTGCTCAGCTGCGAAGCGCCTCCGCCGTTCTGCACGGCTGCCCCCGGCCCGGCGGATCTTGCTGCGGCAAAGCGCGGCGGAGCAGGAGCTGCTCCGCTTGAGGCCACGGCTGCTGCTGGCTCATGTGCAGGGCTCGTGCCAGGGCCCGGTGCCGCCCGTGGGACGTGGTGCAGGCACCGGTGCTCCTTTTGGGGCCACCCGGCTGTGGACCTGCTGCTCCCCTTGCCCGGGGAGGGCGGCATGGTGCCAGCAAAGCTGCCCGGCTCAGCCCGGAGGGACAGTCTGCAGGAGAGTGACGGGCTGAGCGGCGCCCACCGGCTCTCCAGCCTCCATCGTGGGCTGCGCCACCAGCAGCTTTGCAAGCTGCCCCCGATTTCCCAGCCCGCGACGTCCCTCTCTGCAAGGTCGAAGCTTTGCAGCGATGGCGGCTGAGGCGCCGACGCTCTTACGATTTACTGCGAGGCCCCGGGGGAGGTGCAGACAGCAGCCGGTTCCGCTCCGCAGGGTGTCGATGAGTCCTGATGCCCGCAGTTAGCGAGATGGGACCCCCCTCTCCAGCCTTTTCACTTCGTTCTCGCGGCGAGCTGTGACGCTACGCAAAGGCGCAAACACGCCCTTGCGGTCCACCTCACCGCTATTTCGGGTTCTCCTCCGTGAAGGCAAACGTGCCAGCGTTGACATCAAAGCAGCACTTGCTGCTGCGCTGCTGAACAAATGCAGGTTCCTGGTAAGGGAGGAAGAAGAGCCCTTGGGTGTCCCAGCCCCTCGAAACAAGGCCCCGCGTGTGGTTTAGCTCCATCACGGCGAGTCCGAGCGGGGACGAGGCTCCTTCGCTGCCGTGGCAATGCGGATGGAGGAGCACATCGCCGGATGGAGGCATTGGCATCTCCATGGCTAGTCAGAGCGGCATAAAAATAACCTGCTTTGCATCCCAGGGATGATTCATTATGCAGCTGAAGGGCTTCCCTGCTTCTATTTTGAATCCCCGGAGAAATAGCTGATAACGCATGTGGGAGTATTTCTCGTTTCTGAATATTATGTGTCAAGTTTGGAAAGTGACCCAGGGCTCCGGTTGCTGTTGGTTGTGACTTTGGTGTTTTTATGAGTTATTTGCCATGCTGTCAGGGCCTGGGCTGCTTTTTCCATCAGGCCAAACAGACGCCGTGCGCTACGTAGGAGACGCCCACCCCGTCCTACCTTGTGGGTCCTTTGGTTTGTTCACCACCGCTTTCTTTCCTCCTGCCCATGCAGTAAGTGCGTAGGCAGCAAGGTGTGCTCTGCCCCGCTTTGGAGGCACGCTCGGCACAGTCAGACTGCAGCGGTCGCCGCTCCGTTGCAACAACAAATGCCTGCAGCGCCCGCGAAGAGCTGCAAGGCGGAGTTGTGCCGGAGGAAACGGCGTAACCGCAAACCCGGAGCAGAGCGAGGCGAGGGTGTGGTGTCTCCCCGCGCCGATCTGCTACGAGGTTTGAACGTGGACGTATCTGAAGCGCCCCTGGATCTCCCCGGCCGAAGCAGAAGGAGCAGCTGCGCTGGTCAGTGCAGGGACAGGCTGGCAGGTTCTTGAGTACCAGCCTTTAAATGAGGGCACGGCACAAAGCCTGTCAACTTTTGCACCGTGCACGGGCCGTGGGCAGGCAGTGGGGCCCAGCAGGGACCCACAGCTCCCCCCGTGCCTGCAGTGCTGTCCACCTGCGTGGGCCCCCCGAGTCCCAGCCTTCAGATGTGGCTCACCTGGCCAAAGCAATGGCCAGCACCACTGCACCGGGGCTCCCCCAGGGCTGCCGGGTGCTGCAGATCTGCACACGTGGCTGATTTCTTCTTCGTCCATGGAGAAAAGCAGCTGTGTCAAGGTGGAAACCCTAATGGGAAATGGCCCTGGCTTGTCTTCCTTCTCTTCTTGACTCCAACACAGCAGACGAGGCTCCTCTTGCCTCTGTAGTTTCTCCTCACTGCTGGGTTGAGGCAACTCCTCTCTGCAGGTTTTAATGGTGAAGGTTTGCCCCGGCGGGAATGAGCCAGGTTCCCGTCCCCGTTTCAGAAGTTTAATGATGTCCTTGCAGGTGTTGCCTCCTGGCAGCGGGGTTTGGCGCGCTCTGTGCGTGGTCGTGCGGTGGGCTAGGGTGCTGGGCTCTGGCTAGGCACAGCCCCTGCTTTCTGGCTTGCTTTTGCATCCTGTCACGCGCTTAAATATTTCAGATTCTGCAAAACCCATGTATTCCTTCCAAAAATAAATAACTTAGGGAGGTGAAGCGCAGCATCCTTTATTCATGAAGACGCTGGTAAGTGGGTGCTTCATTTATTCATGAGTGACTGCGTCCCTGTCCCTCGCTCCGCGTGGGCAGCACAGCAGGATCCTTGAGTTTCCTGCTGCAGGGGGACAGGCAGGAGCCCTTGGAGACGGGGTGGGTGCTGCTTGCTCTGCCTGCTGGCCGGGGCGGCGAGGCCGGGGCAAAGGCTGCGCCCTCTTTCCCTGCAGGCAGCTTTCGGGGTGCACTTTCCCCCGGCTGGGGAAGGAGAGCAGCCTGGACCCTGCTGTGGGGTCCCATCGGCTGCGGCTGCTGCCGGAGCGAGGCAGAGCAAACTCGTTGCCTTGCACCCAGGCTCCCCAGGGCAGTGTCGGACAGAGGTCACTTGGGATGGACATCCATGCTCTTCTGAGCGTCCACGGTGCTGGCTGTGTCCCAGTAGCTAAAGGTGCAAAACCCCTCTGGAGCTCTGCTGCCAGGGCAGACTGTGAGCCAGAAGCTGCAGGGGGTGGGAGAAGAGGTCGAGGATGGGCTGGAGGAGGAGTGTGTTGGCCTTCCTCCTCATCTCTTGGGGAGCTGCCTCCCACTGCAACCACCCGCCGGCCTCGGGCAGCCGAAGCGTGCCATGCCAGAGGAGGCACAAGGCTCAAACCCTGCGCATGGTCCCCATGCAGAGAGGCTCTGGGCCAGCTCAGCTTTTGGCTGGCGTGTTTGCTCGCTCTCCACGTTACTCAGGGCAGTCACCATGCAGGCAGGTGACAGCCTCCGGGTGAGCGCGGGCAACGCTAGACATGGCCTGGCCAGCCATGCCAGGCTATATGGGGCGCGCTCGGGAGGAGAAGGCAGGGAAAGCCCAGCTTCAGTCCCTGTAGTGGTGAACCTCAATTGTCAGGTTTGCAATGATTTTACAGTCCCTTTGGCAGAAAAGCATTGACTTCCAGCAACCAGTGGGGAGAGGATTTGGGTTCTTGTTGTGATCGTGAAACCCACTGGAGTGACCCCGAGGTCCCGATCAGGACTGCTGGCAACGCAACCCGACAAGAGTGGCTGTTGATGGCACTCCTGGAAAGACTTGGGAGGACCCACTGCCTTCTCTAACCAGCAGGAGTTTTGCTCTGGCCTTTAGTGTGGTCAGGATTTTCCCTTGGGGCTTTACAGTTGCTTCTTCCCAGGCCGAAACTTGTGCTGAACTTGAGGAGTCCCCAACCAGGACAGAGCACATATTTCAGCAACAAGGGAGCATGGAAAACCCCACGGGGTTTATTTATACCAGTCAAAGGAAGCTGTGTCAGTTTAGGCTTTCCAGGTGTTACCGTCCCAGCCTGAGCTTTGCTTTAATCAGCGATGGAGCCCTGTGATCGCACAGGCCCCCGTTGTACAGTTCCCTCCCAGCGCCGCCGGCAGTGGAGCAGCAGAGACGCAGCTGGCAGCAGCTCGTGCCACATCCCTGCCTCCTCTTCTCGCGGCGATGGAGGAGCCGCCGGTGAGCGAAAGAGCCAGGAGGAGCGTTACGGCCAGAAACGGTGGAAGGAGGAACAGCCCGTGGACGTCTGTCTGGCTATCGGGCCTCAGCTGAGTGTTTTGTTCTCATGACAGCCATGTTCAGAAGCTCCGGTTCTTGGGCACAAGGAGGTTTTCTGCTGCCCTCCAGGAGGGAAGGGCCCTGTGCTGCCTGGGCTGGGTGCCTGTGCTCCCCCGGAGCCTGCGAGTGTCACCACCTTCTGCTCCAGGTCCCAGGTGTGCTTTTTCCACCTCTCTTCCCTTGCATATAGCAGAAGCAGCAGGGAGATTGTAAAAATAACTGCGATGCATCCTCACAATCAGTCAGTGCTCTGCTTGCAGATGGTTGTCCCTGGGGGTGGAGGAGAGCAAGCGAACTACACGTGCCACAGCTTAGTCACGTTGGTTTAGGGAAGTGTCTCAGTTCTTAAAGTTAGATTAAGAGAAGCTAAGCTCAGCAAAATCTGTTGGCCTCAAGGAATCCTTGTGAAGGAAGAGGTAGCACCAACAGATGCCAGCCAGGCCATGATTTTGCGTCCAAATGAAGTTGTTGCATGCCCCTTTTTGTGGCTAAAACCCTAGGTTACATCTTAGAGGGAGGGAAGGAATCCCACCACGCTGAAAATTAACTACAGGGCTAGTCTGAGCCATGCAGAACGAGAGCGGTGTGAAACTCTGCCCAGGCATGGCTTCATCTAGTGCCCGGGGAGTCATCGGCTGGTGCTGGGTGCATGCGGTCCCCAGTCTGCAGGTTATTGCTCTTGTGATAGCAGGGTGTAGATGAAGCAGGTCCCAAGCACTCTGCGCATGCTGGAGTCGTTGCCTTGTCCTCCTCCATGCTGGAAGCCTTGCTGCAGGTGGGGCATGTTCCCCACACGCCAAACAGGATGGGATACAGCTCCTCAAATCCTTCCTGCAGCAGCTACTTCTCCCCGGCTGGGATGTGGCCAGCAGTGGGCACTCACAGAGCTGTAAGGTCCTTCTGGATGCAGTGCGGCTGTTTCGTACCAGTTGGTCAAGGCTGCAGGTTAGCAGCGCACCTAAATCCATCTCCCATTGGAGCTGCCTTTTCTGGGCA
Organism: Apteryx rowi; assembly: GCF_003343035.1. NCBI lineage: Eukaryota > Metazoa > Chordata > Aves > Apterygiformes > Apterygidae > Apteryx > Apteryx rowi. The sequence goes on along the minus strand of NW_020451223.1, from coordinate 119,760 downwards.
TGCCCCCAGCCTTCCTGAGGGATTCAGCCCAGCTCTGATTTCTGTGGCTGGATTTCTGTGTGCAGGCTTACGCAAATGCAGTCCACTAGAAGCCCAAACGTAGAGCTGGTGGGACCCCCAGCCGTGGCCGTGCAGGCTGCCGCTTTGCAGAGATACCCGTCCTGGGCTTGCGCATGGGAGTATGGGGCCGGGGGGAACATGCTGAAATCAGCAGGGCTCCGGGTGATAACCACTGCTGCTGCTTGCAGGGCTGGAAATTGGGTTTATGTGCAAAGCCCTGCATCCCAAATGGAGTGGGAGGGGGCTTAAGCTGCAAAAATCTTTCGTGAAAATGCATCCTTTGGAGCAGTAACGTGGCTTTACTGCCCAGGCCCTCCAGGACAGGGGTCTGTAAAAAGGTAGACTTTGAAGCCACCGTGGTATTGATACCCACATCCACAGGGAACTGGAAAGCACAAGCCTGTTTCTGTCTAGTGCATCACAGCCACATTTGGCAAAGCCTGTTTTTTGTTTGTGGGAGATCTTTGAGGACAGTCTGGGATAAAGACGTACATGTGGCTACTAGTCCTCTCCACCCGGGCAGGCTCCAACTCGCATGTGCCAGGCAGGGATGGGGCCAGCCTGCCTGCTCCGTAAAGGAGGGACTCCTCTTCCTCGCCTGCCTGAACTCCTGTGGCAACCGGCTTGGGGCGGGAAGGGGGTTTCATGCCTGCTCAGGCTATCGGGGACCAGCACAGTAGGTGTGCCAGAGCTGAAACCGTGCCCTCGGCGCTGGGGCCCGGCGAGAGGCAGTGTGATCCGAGCGGTGTGTTGGGAGCCGGCTGCCTGTCACTATGGACACGGAGGAGCTCGCGTCAGGCTGCGAGCCATTGCCAGGCAACACGGGGAAGTCACCTGAAACAGCCCCTGATGGCAGGGGACGATTCTTGGGGGCTCTGGCAGCCGCTGGAGACACCAGCCAGCGGAGCAAAGCCTGTTCACCCGCGCTCTGCGCAGGGCTCAGCGGGCTCGTCCCCCGTTGCTGGGTCGTCCCCGCAAGGGAACCGACGGAGCCCTCCGCGTCCCAGCCGCAGCAGCTGCCGCTCTTCCTCGTGATCCCAGCAAAAGCGCAAGCATCCGAGTGATGATGCCTGCGTGTCTGGTTGCAGGCACGTTCCCAGGGTCCAGCCAGGCCCCGAGGAGGGGCAGGCTTTCAGGCTTCCTAAGGGCTCCCTGAAATGGGAATTGTGCCTAAGTCTTTATTAAAAATATAATGTGTTAGCACCTACTCAGCCTTGAGTTAAGAACTGCATATGGTGAGCTGAATTCGCTTGTGTCCCATGTTTCACAGGCAATCTGGAGTGTTTCCACTGGATGCAAAGTTAAAGGTACTCTCGGAGAGTGAACAAATCTAGTGTCTCCTCTCTTCTAACGCAGCAGAATGAGGATCTTGTTGAATGCAAAGCTCGAGATTTTAGCCAGAATGACTGGCAGAAAGACACCTGAATGGTTGCTCCTGGGAAAAAATTTGATCATGGCTGACTGAGCTGCTGCTGCTGGTGTCAAAACAGAGCAAATGCTTTCAATTCAACGAGTAAAAAGCTCCAAACTTATTCCCTGGATTTCCTGTAGCTCCTCGTAAACCACACAGCTACTTTTTTCAGGGTGGCACCAAAACCACTGGTGCTTCCTCATGTCACACCAGGTTTGGAGATGGCTGGTTGAGGAGCAAAAGTTTCTTGGGCTCCAGTTAGCCAGCTTCCCCTCTTTGCTTTCATGCACCAGCCCATCTCCTGGGCAGACCTGGGTGCTCTGGCCTTGAGCTGGAGCATTCAGGTGTTTGCCCATCAGGGTGCTGTGGGTTTCAAGCCCCTGTGCGTCATGATAGTGGGAGCTCAGAGATCACCTCTGCCTCCTTTCTGCAGCATATCAAGAACATTGGGATCAGTAGGATGCTCTCCTGAGAAGGCGCTGAACTTGCTGTCAGTGCTACCAGGCAAGCTCCAAATTGTTTTAAATCCGTGGCAGGAGGCCAAGCAAGGAGGTGAGCTCTCGGCAGAGGCTCTGCAGTGGTGCAGCAAGAGAGGGCTCTTTGCCTAAGTCCCTTGTCAGAGCGAGATGAAAATGCCTGGCTTTGCAGGGCTGCTGCTGCATGGGGTGATGCAGCTGCGAACTGCAGACAAACGTCGTGCCCAGGTTGGCCCCTCACAGCTGCCTCCTCCAAGGATGAGGGGCAGGTCCTGGTGCAGCTCGTGGGGTCTGGAGACCCTGGCTGGAGCCAAAGCACCAAAGGACCACTACTGCCCTGCTGGCCTCCAGTGACCTCAAAGCAGGAGGTAGGACAGCAAGCTGAGTCCCCACGGCAGGCCCTGCTCACCATGGCCTGAGTCTGGCCTTGGTGCCCACTCCTCGATGGCACTGCAATGAGGGGCCAATTAGGGCCACACGGGGCCAACCACAACCACATTGGGATCATCCAGGGATGCACTGAGGCCAATTGTAACAACAGCAGGACCACCCAGGGCTTCACTGAGGCAAACTGGGGCAACCGGGGCTACCCCAGGCCCAACCATGACCACTGTAGGACCACCCAGGGCCAGTCCGGGCCAACCGTGACCACAGCAGGATGACTGAGGGCTGCACTGGGGCTAATCACAGCCACAGTGGGACCACCCAGGGGCCAACCAGCACTGCCCCAGGGCCAACTGTGACCACAGCGGGACCACCCAGTGCTGCACTGGGGCCAACTGGAACAACCAGAACCACCCTGGGGCCAACAGCAACCACAGGAGGACCATCCATGGCAGACTGGGGACATGCTGGGGTCAACCATAACCACAGCGGCACCACCCAGGGCTGCACTGCAGCCAACTGGGGCGACCAGGGCAACCCCGCGGCCAACAGTGACCACAGTGAGACCACCCCGGGCCGCCCCGGGGCCACACTGGGACCCTCGGGGGCCACCCCGGGGCCGCACCAGAGCCAGGCGGGGGGCCGTGTGCAGCCCGGGGCCGTGCCCACGGGCAGGGGGCCCCGCCCCGGGGTGACGGGCCCACAGCAGCGGGCAGCACCGACGCGGCTCCCGCCGCCGCCAGCACCGGCGCCCCGCGGCCCCCCGCGCCGCCCCCCCCGTCGGCGGCTGCCCCGCCCCGCCCCGGCTGCCCTCCGCCAATGACAGGCGCGGTGTCCGGGTGCCAATCACCGCGCGCGGCCAACCGGGACGCGGCGGGGGCGGGCACTCGGCGCGGGCAAAGTTGCCTGGCGGCCGCGGAGCAGCTCCGCGAGTCCCGCCCGGCCCGGCGCAGCGCTCGGTGCCGCTCCGTGCGCTACCGCTCGTTACGGTACCGCTCGTTACGGTACCGCTCGTTACGGTACCGCACCTTACGGTACCGCACCTTAAGGTACCGCACCGCAACGCTCGTTACGGTACCGCTCGTTACGGTACCGCTGCTTACGGTACTGTACCGCTCCGTACGGTACCGCTTCTTACGGTGCCGCAGCGCACCGCTCGTTACGGTACCGCTGCGCACGGAACCGCACCGCTCCGTACGGTACCGCTCGTTACGGTACCGCACCGCACTGCACCGCTCATTACGGTACCGCTCCGTGCGGCATCGCACCGCTTCGCTCCGCGCCGCTCCGCTCCGCTCCCTGCGGTGCCGCTCCGCTCCGCCCGGTCCCGCACCGCCCCGGCGCGGGGCCATGATGGCGTGCGCGGAGCTGCTGGCGATGTGCCTGCTGTCGGCCAAGCACGGCCCCGCGGCCCGCCGCGAGCCGCCC